>NC_079166.1:53204046-53221546 GCF_947568905.1 Ostrea edulis | reverse complement strand
GTACCAACATGTTTGACCCCGTGACCTTGACCTTGGAGTTTGACCTACTTTTTGAAAACTTTAACCTTGCTAATAACTTTTGAACAGTAAGAGATAGAGCTTTGATATTTCACATGAGTATTCCTTGTTACAAGATCTTTCCGTTTGTATTGAACCTTTTGACCTTGACATTTGACCTACTTTAATTTTTTTTTTTTTACATTGGTCATAACTTCTAAATGGTAAATATTAGAGCTTTCATATTGTACTTGAGCATTTCTTTTGACAAGATCTTTCTACTGGTACCAAGATATTTGCCCTTGTGACCTTGGCCATCTTCGGAATTGGCCATTATCGGGGGCATTTGTGTTTCACAAACACATCTTGTTCACTTTAATACAGCATGTCAAAAATAGTTACCACATGAATGATTTCTATATATAAAGTTACATGTAGATTTGAATATCAATAAGCTATCCACTAAAGTCATTTATGCAGAGACGATGATGTTATTCCTTGAGATAAGAATTATGAAATTTTCTATGACAGATATTCCCACTAAATGGTACGGCTCTATTGACTAAGTTTGAGGTGATGTTTGGTGAGGGGTGGATAGATCCTGAGGGAGACAAAGTCAATTTCTTTGTGCACACACAGAAGGTTGGAGAGGAGAAAATCTGTAGAATGAATGCTCGATCACGGACTGATATTGTCTCCTACAACCTGATGCTAGGTGCAGGTAGGAAAATTGTTATCTATAGTGATACTAGGTGCAGATGATGTCTGTAGTGATACTGGTGTAGGACAGATGATATCTATAGTGGTACTGGTGTAGGACAGATGATATCTATAGTGATACTGACACTAGGACAGATGATATCTATAGTGATACTGACACTAAGACATGATATCTATAGTGATACTGACACTAGGACAGATGATATCTATAGTGATACTGACACTAATACATGATATCTATAGTGATACTGACACTAGGACAGGTGATATCTGTAGTGATACTGACACTAGGACAGGTGATATCTGTAGTGATACTGACACTAGGACATGTGATATCTGTAGTGATACTGACACTAGGACAGATGATATCTATAGTGATACTGACACTAAGACAGATGATATATACAGTGATACTGACACTAGGACAGATGATGTCTATAGTGATACTGACACTAGGTGCAGATGATATCTATAGTGATACTGACATTAGGACAGATGATATCTATAGTGATACTGACACTAGGACAGATATCTATAGTGATACTGACACTAGGACAGATGATATCTATAGTGATACTGACACTAAGACATGATATCTGTAGTGATACTGACACTAGGACAGATGATGTCTATAGTGATACTGACACTAAGACATGATATCTATAGTGATACTGACACTAAGACAGATGATATATACAGTGATACTGACACTAGGACAGATGATATCTATAGTGATATTGGCACTAGGACAGATGATATCTATAGTGATACTGACACTAGGACAGATGATATCTATAGTGATACTGACACTAGGACAGATGATGTCTATAGTGATACTGATACTAGGACAGATGATATCTATAGTGATATTGACACTAAGACATGATATCTATAGTGATACTGACACTAAGACAGATGATATATACAGTGATACTGACACTAGGACAGATGATGTCTATAGTGATACTGACACTAGGTGCAGATGATATCTATAGTGATACTGACATTAGGACAGATGATATCTATACTGATACTGACACTAGGACAGATGATATCTATAGTGATATTAACACTAGGACAGATGATATCTATAGTGATACTGACACTAAGACATGATATCTATAGTGATACTGACACTAGGACAGATGATATCTATAGTGATACTGACATTAGGACAGATGATATCTATAGTGATACTGACACTAGGACAGATTATATCTATAATGATGCAGAGCCTAGGGTAAGTAGGACAGATTATATGTAGGACAGATTATATGTAGTGATATTGACCTTAGGGTAAGTAAGACATATTATATGTAGTGATACTGACACTTAAGGACAGATGGTATCTATAGTGATACTGACACTAAGACATGATATCTATAGTGATACTGATACTAGGACAGATGATATCTATAGTGATACTGACACTAGGACAGATGATATCTATAGTGATACTGACACTAAGACATGATATCTATAGTGATACTGACACTAGGACAGATGATATCTATAGTGATACTGATACTAGGACAGATGATATCTATAGTGATACTGACACTAAGACATGATATCTATAGTGATACTGACACTAGGACAGATGATATCTATAGTGATATTAACACTAGGACAGATGATATCTATAGTGATACTGACACTAGGACAGATGATATCTGTAGTGATACTGACACTAGGACATATGATATATATAGTGATGCACCCCCCCCCACACACACATATATATATATATATAAAGCACTAAAATCCAACAACACTCAGCACTCAGTGATTGATCTAATAGTAAATATGATGTCAAATAAATAAGGATATAAAAAGCACTAAAAATGACCAACGACACGAACAACAGTGAATTGTGAAATTTTCGGGATGACCTGTCTCTTCCTCAGGATGATAGAATATTTACATAGAAAAGAAAACTAAATAGAAAAGGAAACTAAAACTACAACTAAACTACAAAAGCTGATAACAAACAAAACGTCTACATATTAAAATTATTGAGTGTAATATATGTGGCAATAGAAAAGTTTATTCTAATCGAGCGTCAAGACTAAGCTGAACTAATCAATCCTAAGCTGGATCAAATCCAAAACAAAGAACGAGTGAACTAATCAGTATACTTAAGCGGTATGTTAACTCGTTCTAATGACGGCTTATAATGAGTATTTCCTACCTGGAGATATAAAGCTATATAACTAGTGTTGAACTGTGATGACAAATAAGATATAGAAATTATAAAATAATGTGAAAAGATTAAATCGAAAAATAAATCAATCCAATCTGGCATTGAAGTATAGTAAAAATGTGGGGGGAAAAATAATTAGGGAGACTAAGTAAGCTAGGATATATATATTATGAATAATAATGAATAAAAAAAATTTAAAAAATTATTTTTTTTTACTGTTAATGATGATGCCATGACAAGTAGACGGCAAAAAAGAACGTGTAAATATATTAAACCAGCAGAACAACACTGAGTAATAACTATAGGAGGAAGCTAGGCTACATTCATTCTGGTGAAGTCATTGGGTTTGTTCATGCCACTGGGGTGGAATGACTTCAGTCTATGCATCCAGAATTTCTCCTTGTTTTTTCTCGATTCCACATCGGTCCAGTGAGTATTATGGTCAATAACCACTACTGTCATGTCTTCACATATGTGTCCTGCGAGATTGAAATGCTCGGCAACAGGTTCTTTGACCCTTTTGATTTTAATGGTAGACCGGTGGTTATTGATCCTTCTGTGTACATGTAGGTCCCCAGTTTCTTCAAAGAACCTCCCATGGCTGCCTTCAAACATCCGAGAAATCTGAAAGACATGGTACAAACCAAATTGGAGAATTCTTTGCCCAATGGAGGCTTTAAAACAAAAAATATGCCTGATGTGCAAACACAGCGCAATCACAGACAGTTTTAAGAGCCCTGTCACCGGCAGATGCTACCGAATTCTTGGGGACACATTCTGTCGCATGGACAACTGCATTTATCTCATAAGCTGCAAGGTCTGACCAAAAATACATAGGTGAAACTGGGGGCGTACATAGAAGGATGAATAACCACCGGTCTACCATTAAAACCAAAAGGGTCAAAGAACCTGTTGCCAAGCATTTCAATCTTGCAGGACACAAATGGGAAGACATGACAGTTTGCAATGTTTGTGACCATTCATATCTTGTTTACCAAACCAGAGAAAGCCTTTTATTATTCAGTAACTCATTAATCAAACGTGTGAGATCAGTTCATCAAATATCTCAGAAATCATTTATTCTGATTATTTATTGTCTTCATTTTCTTGTATAGTACAATTGCACTGTGAAGTTACCACTGTAAAAAAAAAAAGAAAGAAAAAATGATGTTTACTAAATTTTTCCCAGCATTGAAAAGAAATAGTAAAAATGTGTATTAGGATATTATGTGTTGCATATCATTACTCTGTATCACATGGAAAAATGTTTTTTCAATACCCTGCCATAGTTACAAGAAGTTGATTGAGCATAATTGGGATAACATAATTATATTGGGGATTTTCTGCAGGGTTATAAATTTGTCTTATTTTAGCGGTTAGATAGCTTTCAGCCAAAATGCGACTTCAGTATTTACAAGGGAGATAACTCTTCCATGTCTGCCAAAATTGATTCCGCTAAAATTATTAGTATACCTTTGAGCCAGCAAATCGCCAAATTTTAGACCCGCGGAAATATCCCGCTATATGGTATGTTTTACATGGAAAAAGACATGAGTAACTTAGGTAAGCAATGTGGTCCATGGGCATCTTATTGTAATACTGGTGCTGGTGACAGCTAGGTTGGACAGAAATAGTACATGTACTTGTAGTCATTGTTATAATGCTAGGATAGTACTTGTAGTCACTAATGCTAGGGACAGGAATAGCACCTGTCAACAACTTGAAATATGTTGAACCAGAAATTTTATGAGTATATACAGATATTGACATTTTCTGTGATTTATACTGAAATATCTTATAAATACATATAACAATACATGTGTATGTTTTGCATGTTGCATTATATTGTTTCATATTTTGTGTAATTTACAGGGGAATTTATGGTTCACATTGAAGCCTGTGACATGCTGCAGGCTTGTGTGATTTACACTGTTCCAGACAAAATTTATGCGATTGATAAAGAAATGTCAGAGGCGGAGCTTATCACTGCTGTCAATGATGTCACACAGTTACTGAAGACAGGTAGGTGGAGCTTATTACTGCTGTCAATGAGGTCACAGTTACTGTAGACAGGTAGGTGGAGCTTGTCACTGATATCAGTGATGTCACAGTTACTGAAGACAGGTAGGTGGAGCTAATGTCACTGCTGTCAATGATGTCACAGTTACTGAAGACTGGTAGGTGGAGCTTATCACTGCTGTCAATGATGTCACACAGTTACTGTAGACAGGTAGGTGGAGTTTACCACTGCTGTCAATGATGTCACAGGGTTGCTGAACACTGGTACCACCAAAGGGAATTGTGGGAGATAAATAGCAGGTTCATTTTGTTTTATTGTCAAAAAATGCAACCATGTCCTGACTCCAGCTTATGTCATTTGGCCAATGTGTAAGCTGACAGGAAAAACATGAATATTTTACATGTATACCATTTATTTGAAGATCTGTAGACAGTCACTCTCGATACAGAGGTCTTACATGCCTTATGAATCGGTTTATCGAGATAATTAACACTTTGAAATAGACTTTTGTAATAAAAAAACATGGCAGATGGTGATAGTGAATTTGGCGTTTTAACGAGATTTTCAAGTATAGTCCTTGAAACGTTCTACTTTACCATTTTTCCATTCGCTCACCATGAGCTCTCCGTGCGTTCACTGTGCACTCACCGTGCACTCTCCGTTTACAGTTTTGTGCTCACCATGTGTTCACCGTTCACAAAGTGTTCACCATGCGTTCACTGTGCACTGTCATTCGGAACACCAAAGTGAAAGGATCGATTTTCATCTCATATACAAGGCAAAAATGAAAAAGGAACGTGTGCGTAAGAGTGAAAGTAAACTTTCTTATTATATCAGAAATTTCATTTATAAAGTACAAATGTCAGGATTATTAACTGCGAAAATTAAAGGAAAACTGCAGATCACTCACCAATATCAAAGAATAGAATAAATCAATGTTATTATCATTACAAAACACAAGTATTGTTTGGTTAAAAGTGGGAGAAATTCTGAATGAGACAAAAATGTAAGAGCCTGCAGTTATGAATTTAACCTTTATACATGTACATGTAGCGAAGAATGAGCGCTGGTATATATACAAAAATGAGGCAGTTTCAGTTAATAAATACCTCAAACCAACCTTTTGGGGAATGAAGGGGGGGGGGCATCTGTAAGCAAATCTTTATTAACTTGTTATTATTTGTAATATTGATTTTGATATAAATAAAAACAATTATGAAATGGCATTGTCAAAGATTGAATATGTACACAAAACTTACGATTAGAATAACATAGTAAAGCTAATGTTTCCCTTTTTAGATATGGATCAGGCAGTAGGCATGACAGTGTCCCTGACCTCATTGATGGGGGAAGGGAACAATTCCCAGGCTCTGGGGGAAGTTGTCAATGATGTGGCCTACAATCTCCTGTCTTCATCTTCAGCTGAGTAAGTCCTGGCCAGACTTGGTACATATACATGCATGTTGTGTAGCAGTGTTTGTAAGTGAGTAGAGATACTTAAAAAACTCTGTAACAAAAGCACAATACTGTGCTTGACCTTGAGAAATTGGTTCTTACAGTGTCTGTATAGTTATTGGTGTGTGTCTTTTAGATTTGCTCCAGATGAAGCAGTGACTTTGATGGACACTGCCAACACGATTCTGGAGCCAATAGCTAAAGGAGGCATGCTTACCACAAAAGTCTTTGAAGAGGGTTTGTCCAAGGCCAACCAACTGGCATCTACTGTCAGGTCACAGTCAGATCAAGGTAGGTCACAGGTTAAGCATAGGTCATGTGGGTCAAGGTAAGTAACTGGTTAAGCATACATGTAGGTCAGTCGGGTCAAGGTAGGTCACGGGTTAAGCCTGGGTTACAGTCAGATCTGCAGAATATATTTCTTGCAAACATTTTTTAAGAATTTTTTTTTATTTAACTAAGAATTTCAAAAAGGATGAAAGCAAATTTGTTTCATTGATATTTCAGATAGATCTTATACAAGCCATGTATTTTATTTTGGTCAGATGGACAGAGGAAGAGAAGGAGGAGGGCAGTTGATCCCAACACAATAATTGTTACACAGTCAATGTCAGAATCCAAGGTACCGAGTTATAGCTCACATCAAGTTTGATCCCAACACAATAATTGTTACACAGTCAATGTCAGAATCCAAGGTACCGAGTTATAGCTCACATCAAGTTTGATCCCAACACAATAATTGTTACACAGTCAATGTCAGAATCCAAGGTACCGAGTTATAGCTCACATCAAGTTTGATCCCAACACAATAATTGTTACACAGTCAATGTCAGAATCCAAGGTATCGAGTTATAGCTCACATCAAGTTTGATCCCAACACAATAATTGTTACACAGTCAATATCAGAATCCAAGGTACCGAGTTATAGCTCACATCAAGTTTGATCCCAACACAATAATTGTTACACAGTCAATATCAGAATCCAAGGTACCGAGTTATAGCTCACATCAAGTTTGATCCCAACACAATAACTGTTAAACAGTCAATATCAGAATCCAAGGTATCGAGTTATAGCTCACATCAAGTTTGATCCCAACACAATAATTGTTACACAGTCAATATCAGAATCCAAGGTACCGAGTTATAGCTCACATCAAGTTTGATCCCAACACAATAATTGTTACACAGTCAATATCAGAATCCAAGGTACCGAGTTAAAGCTCACATCAAGTTTGATCCCAACACAATAACTGTTAAACAGTCAATATCAGAATCCAAGGTATCGAGTTATAGCTCACATCAAGTTTGATCCCAACACAATAACTGTTAAACAGTCAATGTCAGAATCCAAGGTATCGAGTTATAGCTCACATCAAGTTTGATCCCAACACAATAATTGTTACACAATCAATGTCAGAATCCAAGGTATTGAGTTAAGTTCTCTATTCTTGTTTGAATTTTATTTGATATTAATACTCTAAGTGTTGACTGAAACTGGCAGTTTGTTACAGGCAGAGACAATTCTCACCACTTACTCCTTGCTATACACTGGAAAGACCATGGACCAGATTACAACACAACAGGCCACAGATTACTTGTCAGCTCTGGACAACATTAAGATTGGTAATACTTAAAAGCACATTTCTATAGAAACCCTCCTTGGGATACCGTATTTTGCCGAATATAATACGCACTTTTTTTAGAGAATATTTTTGTGCCAGAAAGGGGTGCGTATTATATACCACAATAGGTTTTTGACCTTTTTTTCCAGATGAAACTCGGCGATTAAGTAGTGTAATATTTCACTCAAAGACCAAGGCTTCGGATACTGTACGCCTTTTCACGTTCACCTATTTATTAAGTAGAAAATTCGACCTCAAGAAAATTACTACAGAAACGTAAAATTGCAGAAAATGTGATATATATACTTACAATATCTAAATAATTCAATTATCATGAAAAAAACAGCCAATCAAATTGCATTGGATCTGACTATTCATTACATCGCATGCCGCCATTATTGAAAGCATGTGTACACAATAATGCCTTGACACGTGCTAAAATTGTTGGAAAATAATTTTGTCACTTGCTAAAAGTTTGTTTACTGTAAGTTTTATGAATAGGCCTAATTTTTAATGAAATACTTATTTGAATCTTTGAAATAACTATTCTTGCGTAAAAGCATGTGTTTTACGAAGCCATTGTTGTGTACACTGCTTTTGTTAGATACCCCCTCCGGGTAAAGAAATACCTAACAAAATTTTTTTTCACACATTTTAATAGTCATCGTAGTTAACGAGGAGTTGATAATTTGCATCTTTGTACCTACCATGGTGTGTTGATTACAGTAAAATAAGCGATACTTTAATTGTTTAATTTTATATTTATAACATCGGCTATTTGATTGATTTTAAGTTTCAACAAAGGAAATATCGAGTCAGTTAAGACTTTAATGCTACAAAATCTCGTGCTTTGCTGAAATGAACAGGCTTGTCCGGGTTGATATTTCCCTGAAGATTCTCATTGAAGATTACCGCGATGTAGACCTCATCTCAAAAAGTTTGCAAATTATTGTGCATTGTTTAGAATTCATTATTTCTGCAAAAATATTAAGTGAAAATTAACACCAAGTATAAAATAAAGATTACCGCTTGGTCAAAATTTTTGCTGCGTATTATACACCCGAAGTGCGTTTTTTCACCAACTTTTAGGCTCAAAGTGGGGGGTGCGTATTAAACACCACTGCGTATTATATTCGGCAAAATACGGTAAATCAATCAATTTTTAATGCTGACTTAGGTAATACAACAGCTTTATTAGGTCATCTGAGTCATTCAGGTGGCCTATTGCCATTGGTCTGTGTCCTCCGTCGTGTGTCGTGCATTAACAATTTTTAACTTGCCATTCCAATTCTCATCAAATTTGTTTTGAAGCATCTTTTGGACAAGAAGGACTTAAATTGTAATTTTCAGCAATCCTGCACCCCTGGGGCCTTAGGGGCATTGCAAAAATTGACCCAATTTTAAGTCTTCTCGACAACTGCATATCTTTAAGAAAAACTAAATACATAATGATAAAGACCTCTACCGAAATTGTAAATTTTATGATCCCCAATGGTAGGGTGGGGCCATAATAGGGGATCAAAGTCTTACAATCAAATATGTAGGGAAAGTCTTTAAAAATTTTCTTCTCTCAAGAACCACAGGACCAGAAAAATTTACATTTATTTGAAAGCCTCCTGACATAGTGCAGATTCAAGTTTGTAAATATGAAGGCCCCTGGGGGTAGATTGGAGCCACAAAAGGGATCAAAGTTTTACATGTGAATATATATAGTGAAAATCTTTAAATATGGGCCATTTAGGTGACTGACAGGTGAGTGATGTGGCCATAGGCCTCTTGTTCATATATCACAAAAGTAATATTTGTGGTAAAGGATTGTGTGCTTGGATCATATATTACATAAGTAAGATTTGTGGTACAGGATTGTGTGCGGGGATTACATAAGTAAGATTTTTGGTACAGGATTGTGTGCCGGGATTACATAAGTAAGATTTTTGGTACAGGATTGTGTGCGGGGATTACATAAGTAAGATTTTTGGTACAGGATTGTGTGCGGGGATTACATAAGTAGGATTTTTGGTACAGGATTGTGTGCCGGGATTACATAAGTAGGATTTTTGGTACAGGATTGTGTGCGGGGATTACATATGCTGAGGACAGTGTGGTGGTGGATAATGACATGACAACGTTAAGAGTTCAGAAGAGGACAACAGAGACAATGGACACGGAGATGATGCCAGTCACCTGTGAAAATTGTACAGTCAACCACACTGCTTATGTGAGTACTGAACATCCATATTGACCACTTGTAGTGTTTACACAGCCTCACTATGAATGTGTAGTGTTTACACAGCCTCACTATGTATGTGTAGTGTTTACACAACCTCACTATGTATGTGTAGTGTTTTACACAACCTCACTATGTTGTGTAGTGTTTTACACAACCTCACTATGTATGTGTAGTGTTTACACAACCTCACTATGTATGTGTAGTGTTTACACAGCCTCACTATGTATATGTAGTGTTTACACAACCTCACTATGTGTGTGTAGTGTTTTACACAACCTCACTATGAATGTGTAGTGTTTACACAACCTCACTATGTATATGTAGTGTTTAAACAACCTCACTATGTATATGTAGTGTTTACACAACCTCACTATGTATGTGTAGTGTTTACACAACCTCACTATGTATGTGTAGTGTTTACACAACCTCACTATGTATGTGTAGTGTTTACACAACCTCACTATGTGTAGTGTTTACACAACCTCACTATGTTGTGTAGTGTTTTACACAACCTCACTATGTATGTGTAGTGTTTACACAACCTCACTATGTATGTGTAGTGTTTACACAACCTCACTATGTATGTGTAGTGTTTACACAGCCTCACTATGTATATGTAGTGTTTACACAGCCTCACTATGTATGTGTAGTGTTTACACAGCCTTGCTATGTATGTGTAGTGTTTACACAGCCTCACTATGTATGTGTAGTGTCACTGTGTATGTGTAGTGTTTACACAACCTCACTATGAATGTGTAGTGTTTACACAGCCTCACTATGTATGTGTAGTGTTACTATGTATTTGTAGTGTTTACACAACCTCACTGTGTATGTGTAGTGTTTACACAACCTCACTATGTATGTGTAGTGTTTACACAACCTCACTATGTATGTGTAGTGTTTACACAGCCTCACTATGTATGTGTAGTGTTACTATGTATTTGTAGTGTTTACACAACCTCACTGTGTATGTGTAGTGTTTACACAACCTCACTATGTATGTGTAGTGTTTACACAACCTCACTGTATGTGTAGTGTTTACACAGCCTCACTATGTATGTGTAGTGTCACTATGTATGTGTAGTGTTACTATGTATTTGTAGTGTTTACACAACCTCACTGTGTATGTGTAGTGTTTACACAACCTCACTATGTATGTGTAGTGTTTACACAGCCTCACTATGTATGTGTAGTGTCACTGTGTATGTGATGTGTTACTATGTATGTGTACTGTTTACACAACCTCACTATGTATGTGTACTGTTTACACGACCTTACTATGTATGTGTAGGGGGGCCTCCATGGCCGAGTGGTTAGAGCATCGCGCTCAAAATCACACGGCCTCTTACCTCTGTCGGCGCGGGTTTGAATCCCGCTCGCGCCGATAGGTGAGAAAGTTTCCCAGTTTACTTTCGGAAGGTCGGTGGTCTCTTCCCAGGTACATTGTATCTGGGTTCTCTCTTCCACCAATAAAAACTGGGCACCACCAGATAACTGAAAAATTGTTGAGTGTGGCGGAAAACATCAATGAATAAATCAATATGTATGTGTAGTGTTTACACAGCCTCGCTATGTATGTGTTGTGTTTACACAATCTCACTATGTATGTGTAGTGTTTATACAGCCTCACTATGTATGTGTAGTGTTTATACAGCCTCACTATGTATGTGTAGTGTTTACACAGCCTCACTATGTATGTATAGTGTTTACACAGCCTCACTATGTATGTATAGTGTTTACACAACCTCACTATGTATGTGTAGTGTTTACATGATCATAAACATGCATTTGTGTGTCCGGGTAGCATAGAGGTAGTCCTCTTATTTCTCAACAATGCGACCCTAGTTTGATCCCCATGATTGGCGGTGGTTGTATGTGAGAGGGTATGGCGGTCGCCCGCTTGGACACGTGGGTTTCCTCCGGGGTACTCCGGTTCCCTCCCACATAAATGAACCCCTAGCGCAAACATCCGTGCATCAAAGGACCCTATTTGAAAATCCTTAGTATGTACCTATATTTGTATGTATATATATGTCTATGCCGAATAAACATTTATTTTTTCATTTTGTTTGTCTGAATTTGAATTTCTTAGATCTTGTTTGGTGCTGAGATGACTGAGTATTATTGGGTATTACTGAGTATTACTGGGTATTACTGAGTATTACTGGGTATTACTGAGTATTGTTGGGTATTACTGAGTATTACAGGGTATTATTGGGTATTACTGAGTATTACTGGGTATTGCTGAGTATTACTAAGTATTACTGGGTATTACTGAGTATTATTGGGTATTATTGGGTATTACTGAGTATTACTGGGTATTGGTGAGTATTACTAAGTATCACTGGGTATTACTGAGTATTACAGTGTATTACTAAGTATTATTGAGTATTACTGAGTGTTACAGGGTATTACTGTGTATTACTGAGTATTACAGGGTATTACTGAGTATTATTGGGTATTACTGAGTATTATTGGGTATTACTGAGTATTACTGAGTATTACAGTGTATTACTAAGTATTATTGGGTATTACTGAGTATTACTGGGTATTGCTGAGTATTACAGGGTATTGTTAGGTATTACTGGGTATTGCTGAGTATTACTAAGTATTACTGGGTATATTGGGTATTACTGAGTATTACAGGGTATTACTGAGTATTACAGAGTATTACAGGGTATTACTGAGTATAACAGAGTATTACTGAGTATTACAGGGTATTACTGAGTATTACAGGGTATTATTGGGTATTACAGGGTATTACTGAGTATTACAGGGTATTATTGGGTATTACTGGGTATTGCTGATTATTACTAAGTATTACTGGGTATATTGGGTATTACTGAGTGTTACAGGGTATTACTGAGTATTACAGGGTATTACTGGGTATTACTGAGTATAACAGGGTATTACTGAGTATTACAGGGTATTATTGGGTATTACTGAGTATTATTGGGTATTACTGGGTATTACTGAGTATTACTAAGTATTACAGGGTATTACTGGGTCTGAGTATTACTGAGTATTACAGGGTATTACTGAGTAATCATGAATTGAATGATTTTGTATCTGTTAAGTTTTAAATTCTAAGGTTTTGTATGATGCTAAGCTGAGCATTGATAAAGTATGTTTTGCTCAGGTTTGAATTCTCAGGTTATGCATTGTGCTGAGCTGTCAAAAGTGAGCATTGATTATGAAATGGCTGAGTTAAGTAAGCATTGATTATAAGATATTTATTTGTCAGAGTTTGAATTCTCAGTTTATGTACATGTATGGTGCTGAGCTGAGTGACGTTGATTATAATTGATTTGTCTGAGTTTGATATCTCGGGTTATGTATGTTACTGAGCTGAGTGAGTGTTGATTATAATTGATTTGTCTGAGTTTGATATCTCAGGTTATGTATGGTGCTAAGCTGAGTGAGCTGTATCACCACTGGAACTGCACTACGGACCTCCAGTGTTACGGAGCATGCTTCACATCAGCACAGATGACAATGGATATGGTGTCTGCTACATCACCAGAGCGTTTCTCCATTGATCTTGTTAGACGCAGTGACCTGATTTCACTTCAGCTGGTCAACCCTTCCACTTACGACATGGTGCTAGTGGAGGAACTGTCCACCCCCGTGATGGTACAAGTCCCTATTGCTGGGGACTATAATGAGAGTGCCTACAGCTTGCAGGTAAATCTGTCAAATATCTACAATTTTTGTTACCACGATGGTAACAGTAATATTTCTTGTTGTTATTGTATTGTTGTTTTTATCATTGTATTGTTGTTAGCTCCCGGAGCCAAAGGCTCAAGTGAGCTTTTCTGATCAAAACTTTCCATTGTCCTTTGGTGACGTTGTCATTGTTGTAAACTTTCCACATTTCCATCTTCTTCTCCAGAACCAATGGGCCAATTTCAATCAAATGTGGCACAAAGCATCCTTGGGTGAAGGGGATTCAAGTTTGTTCAAATGAAGGGCCATACCCCCTTCAAAGGGGAGATAATCACTAAAAATTTTAAAATCTTCTCAAGAACCACTGAGCCAGATGAGCTGAAATTTACAAGAAAGCTTCTTGACATACTGGAGATTCAAGTTTGTTAAAATCATGGCCCGAGGGGTATGTTGGAGCCACAATTGGGGATCAAAGATTACATGTGAATATATTGGAAAAATCTTTAAAAATCTTCTCCTCAAGAACCACTGGGTCAGGAAACTACAAAGCTTCCTGACCTAGTGAAGATTCAAGTTTGTTAAAATCATGGCTTTCAGGGGTAGGATGGGGCCACAATATGGGATCAAAGTTTTACATACAAATATGTAGGGAAAATCTTTAAAAATCTTCTTAAGAACCACTGGGCCAAAAAAGTTTATATTTACATGAAAGCTTCCTGACATAGTGCAGATTCAAGTTTGTAAAAATCATGACCCCTGGGGGTAAGTTGGAGCCACAGTAGGGATCGAAGTTTTACATGATTGTGAATATATATAGGGAAAATCTTAATTTAATTTAAACAGTATTTCATTATGAATAACATGATAAGGATTAGGTAGCAGGCAACGCCTATATAAGCCCTCTCCTCGGAAAATCTTAAGATAATGGCCAAGGTGACTCAGGTGAGCAATGTGGCCCATGGGCCTTTTGTTTTTGTTATTGTATTGTTGATTTTGTTATTGTATTGTTGATTTTGTTATTGTACTGTTGTTTTTAGCTCTTCTGAGCCGAAGGCTCAAAGAGCTAATCATATGGCAAAATGTCTGGCGTGCGGTGTGCGGCTACTTTTTGGAAAAATGGCTATATCTCAAGAACCCCTTGGCCAATTTTTGTCAAATTTGTCACAGGGTATCCTTGGCTCAGGGGATTTCATTTGTACTAAAACTAGGGTTGTGACCCTTTAACAAGGGGAGATAATTAGGAAAATGCAAACAAAAGTAGTGGTTGCTAAAAAATCTTCTTCTCAAGAACCACTGGGCAAATTATCACCAAACTTATGCATAAGGATGAGGATAGGTTGTAGATAAAACATTGTTCAAGGCATCATCCTGGGGCAAAGGGTGTGGTCTCAAGGTTACTTCAAAGTTGACCTTAAATTTTGTTTTGTTAAAACTTTGATATTTTGCTTATTATTAGGAAATTTTGTCAGTTGATGCATCTTAGGACCTAATATCATGTTGTCTCAAAAGTAGGTCATGGTGACCTACTTTTTGAATTTCACAGGTAATTATTATTAAATGGATGCATATCTTGGACACTTTTGAGCCTATGATCATCAAAAGTTGTCAGTTGATGGATCATGGGACCTTGAACTGCGTCATGTGAAAAGTATATCACCATGACCTACTTTCTGAATTTGATGGCTAATCATTTATGAATACATTTTAGGTTGTTATTTCAGATACCGAGAGGTTTAGAATAATTAAACCTTGTAAGTTGATGTGTCTAGAGGCCTCGAAACATATTTATAAGATAAGTAGGTCACAGTGACCTACTTTTTGAATTTTGCAGACATTCAAATTTCACATTTTCAATTTTAGATGCACATTTTGGACACTATGAAAGCTAGGATCATCAAACTTTGTCAGTTGATGCATCTTGAGTCTTCATAGTTTGTTGACCAAGAAGTAGGTCACCGTGACCTACTTTTGGAATTTGACGGCTATATTTTAATATTTCAGATACTATTTGACTTACAATTATCAAACTTTGTCAGTTGATGGGTCTTGAGTCTTCAGAGTGTGTCGACTAAAAAGTAGGTCACTGTGACCTACTTTTGGAATTTGACGTTTATATCTGAATATTTCAGATACTATTTGACTTCAATTATCAAACTTTGTCAGTTGATGCATCTTGAGTCTTTGGAGTGTGTCGACCTAAAAGTAGGTCACTGTGGCCTTCTTTTGGAATTTGACGGCTATATTTGAATACTAATTGACTTGTCAGTTGATGCATCTTGAGTCTTCAGTGTGTTGACCAAAAGTAGGTCACCGTGACCTACTTTTGGACAGTTACATTTAAATTTTCAGGTACTATTTGAATTAACATCATCAAACTTTGTTAATTGATCAATCTTGGTTAGTGAGAATTTTTGCCTGTTCTACAATGTATCAGAAGAGCGATTCTAGGGCCATGGGCCTCTTGTTGTTATTGTATTGTTGTTTTTGTTATTGTATTGCTAAGGCCCATTCTTACAGTAATACATATAGTATGACAAAGTGTTTTACATTGCAGTGCAATATGTGGTCGGGGTCAAACTGGACCACACATTCATGTGCAAGTTCTTCACCAGAATTCCTCGAGGGTACATATCACGTTAACTGTTCCTGTACCAGACTTGGGATTATAGGGTGAGTCCTGCTGGAAAATCTCCCTTAATGTACTAAGAAATGAGAAGGATCGATCGATGTAAGGGTAGTGGTAGTGCTTCCCAAAATAATCCAAGATTCAGATTAGGATGAAATTATATTAATGTTGTTTTTCCATTGTCATTTATAGTAAGTTGAAAATCTTCATACAGATGACCTGATTAGAACTTTAGGGTTTGTTTGTTTGACAATGTTTGTTTTAGGTACCGTTCAAAATTTTTCACTCATATGGAGACGTCACCAGCTGCAAGTGATGTACCACAATTTTAGACCTATGCTTAGCACTCAGGGCCATAGCAGTGAGGGTTCTTTAAGCGCTTGACGTATTCCGGAATCGGGAAACGAAAATAGTCTCTTTTTAGATACTACATGACTAAACCACGTGATGCCTCGCAATCACTACCTTAAGACCATGGGAACATTTTTCTCAAACCACAAAAGTTTGATCTGTTTAAATTATGGGATTTTGCATATTCTTTGTAAAAATAATTCTTTAACTAAATTTGACCAATACAATTTGTACCACTCTAATTTCTTAAAGGAAAATAAAAGAAAAGCCCACATCAGGTCATGTAGGTGTCCATGATTCTCTAAATTAGCTTGTTAAATTTCCTCTTCAGTGTGTTTGAGGGCCCTGTAGTTTTGACAGAAATAACCACCCAGATAACCATGACGACAGAGACAACAGAAACGACAAGTATTCAAACAACAACCGATCAGAGGGAAATGGTCACGTTTGAAACACAGAATGAAGTAAATGAACAGTTTACAGGGAGTGCTGTCACTGATAAAACCCTGGAGTCCACCACAGCTGGTAAGAGTGAAAGTTCCCGTGAAATGGTTATTTATAGGACTGATGCAATACATCCCTTGCTTGATATAATGCACATCATGATATG
>NC_079166.1:53139046-53199046 GCF_947568905.1 Ostrea edulis | reverse complement strand
TTGTTATTTTAATGTTGTGCAGGCATACACTTGAGGTGCCACGAAGAATGACAACTTTTCAACAAAATCAACACCACAAAAACATGCATTGCTCTTATTTCTCAAGCCCAAAAATTGGACACCACAAAAATAAGTGCAGATTTTACAAGATATTGCCTTTTTTATATGCCTTCCTTTAGACAAGACATATTGTGATACTGCAATTTCTCTCAGTCCATTCAGGGTTTTCTGTTTCTAATTTCATTTTTCTGTCACATATCAAGCTGAAACTTGCTATGTAGCTTCTTTGTGGATCACTGTAGCAATTTTGATCCATTTTGACCTAGTTCTCTTGTTGGAGTTTTGAAAATTAATGTTATATATGAGGGTAAATAATTTGGCAGTTTAACTCCTCCCACAATTTTCAAGTGAGGACCTTCTTTTTTTATAGATAGTTTTTATGGGTATTAAAGATGCGCATATGCCAAGGATTTTGATTTTCTTCAATTTTTGAGAAAATATGTACACATTGTTGAACTTGATCAGATCAGAGGAAATATTACATAGAGAGTACATGATTTGTCTAACTCCTCCCCCAGTTTTCAAGTAAGAACCTCCTTATCCTACAGTGTTTGTATGGGTATTGAAGGTATGCATTTGGCAAGGATTTTAATTTTCTTCAGTTTTTTTTTATAGAAAATTACAGCTTGATGATGGCTGATACTACCTTAAGTAAAGTTCTATAACTCCTGGCATTTTTGCCATGACTTGTTTAATTGCTAACCATGCAATGTCACAAAACAAATATCTGAAAATAAAAACACCCTATATAACCTACTTACGGGTGTATTATGTACCGTTTATGGTACTTTTGTTGTAAATTTTATCTAAATTTATTGAGTTATTTTTTAGCTGGAAGCATAACCATCAAGTTTGAAGTATTCTCGCGTGCATTAGACTCTGAACCCACCATGGGTGAAATCATCTTCCAACTGCGTGAAGCTATCAGAACAGGGTCACTGGTTGTGACCTCAACCACAGGACAGCGATTGGTTGTTGATACCAATTCATTTGCATGGTCAACTTCAGAACTTCAAACAGAAATTGGTTTGTTCAAATCTAGCATTCATTTTCAATAAATGATACAGATTTTTTAAAATTTCACAAGGAGTAAGGCAATTTATATAGATTTAAGTTTTTGAATCATGGATATGATTTAAATTTCTAGAAATCTAATTCAAATTCTGATTTCTAATGAAAAATAATGATAGAAAAATGGCTTTTGGAATAGGATATGTTGGAGCCTAAGTACTGATATTGAATCTCATGAAAGTAATTGCAATATTCTGTGTATTGGGATAAAATTTTCATGTGATCATTTTAAAGGAAATTCAATCCTTATGATACTTTGTAGATAGTGGAACAAATTACACCATGTTCATTGTGTCGGGAGCTGTTGGAGCCTTTGTCTTAATCATCATTATGACAGGGATAGTCATTTATCTCATCAAAACCAAGGCCAACAAGTCTCAACAAGTCACCCAGTCCCCCACTCCATATGGACCCAACATGCAAGGTAAAGTAGATCCTTAACACTTAATCCACACAGATCCAACATGCAAAGTAAAGCAGATCCTTAAAACTCAATCCACACAGATCTTACATGCAAGGAAAAGTAGATCCTTAAAACTCAATCCACACAGATCCAACATGCAAGGTAAAGCAGATCCTTAGCACTCAATCCACACAGATCCAACATGCAAAGTAAAGCAGATCCTTAAAACTCAATCCACACAGATCTTACATGCAAGGAAAAGTAGATCCTTAAAACTCAATCCACACAGATCCAACATGCAAGGTAAAGCAGATCCTTAGCACTCAATCCACACAGATCCAACATGCAAGGTAAAGCAGATCCTTTAAACTCAATCCACACAGATCCAACATGGAAAGTAAAGTAGATCCTTAAACCTCAATCCACACAGATCCAACATGTAAAGTAGATCCTTAGCACTCAATCCACACAGATCCAACATGCAAAGTTGGGCAGATTTATGAAATTCAATCCATACAAGCCATACAGTCATATAAATTAAAGCAGGTTTATAAAACCCAATCTATACAAATTCAATATTGGATTATGTTAATTTGATGTTCCATAAAGAATATTTCAAATTTATCCATTCGATTCCAGTCTATACAGATGTGAGGTACAGTGTATGTCAAATTGATCAGTCCCAATGTATAGTAGTACAGACCTAACAGTCATAGCAGAGATTACTTCATTTAGATTCAAGATGCAAGATATCAGATTTCAACAACAAAAACAGTTCCAGAAACTTTGATAATTCAGACAGAATTCAGTGGAAATTGGTCAAGTTTAAAAGTACTTTCAATCTTGAACAAACACAGCAGTACATTTCATTGATCTAGAATATTTGATTGATCATGGCATTATGTAATCTAAATAAATACTATTGATGTCTTTTGACCATTTTTTGTTGTTGTTCTGTTGGTAGGTGTAGATGTTCCCAGACCTATGGTAGGGAAACCTAACAATACCTCCGGTAACTGGATGGATACTGAGGGCACCACTACAGATGTGAATAGCAGTGTATCAGAGTCGACAGGTCGATGTTTGCTTCATTATAAGTATAGATTCTCATAGCATGCTGTATTAATATTATTGTAATGCAACTGCTTTATAATCTTCATTTTGTGGGTTAATGGTTTGAGGCAGTTTAACAAGTATTAATGAGATGCATAAGCTATCAATTACATTTTCATGGTCGAATTTTGCAAAACAAAACTTTAGCTACCGGTATAAACATTTCTTGATCTTTGTTATCATTTTAAAAAATGAAGTTAGAGAATTGCTTGAAAATGAGAATAGTTAGCTTCAAATTGTGACTATTAAACCATCATTGACATTATCAAATCTGAAGACAGGCTAATTTTTAACTCACTTTAGCTGTGAGCTTTTCTGATCATCTGTTGTCCGTCTTCTATCCGTCTGTCCTTAAACTTTTCACATTTTCGACTTCTTCTCCAGAACCACTGCACCAATTTCAACCAAATTTGGCAAACGGCATCCTTGGGTTAAGGGCTTTCAAGTTTGTTCAAATGAAGGGCCATGTCCCCTTCAAAGGGGAGATAATTATAAAAATAGAGCAGGGTCATTTAAAAATTTTCTTCTCAAGAACCACTGAGCCAGAAGAGCTGAAATTTACATAAAAGCATCTTGACATAGTGCAGATTAAAGTTTGTTAAAATCATGGCCCCCGAATATAGGAAAAATCTTTGAAAATCTTCTTAAGAACCACTGGTTCAGGAAAATTTACATTTACATGAAAGCTTCCTGACATAGTGCAGATTTAAATTTGTTAAAATCATGACACCCGGAGGTAGGATGGAGCCCAAATTAGGGGATTAAAGTTTTACATACAAATACATAGAGAAAATCTTTAAAAATCTTCTTCTCAAGAACCACTGGGTCAAAAAAGTTTATATTTACATGAAAGCTTCCTGACGTAGTGCAGATTCAAGTTTGTAAAAATCATGGCCCCTGGCGGTAGGTTAAATTTTGGGACCACAATAGGAATCAAAGTTTCACATGCAAATATATAGGAAAAATCTTTAAATATGGGCCAAGGTAACTCAGGTGAGTGATGTGGCCCATATAGGTCTCTTGTTTACTAATTTAATGACTTGTCTGAGCTCAAGTGAGCTACTTTGATAAGAATGGTTTTACCGTGTGTCTGTCATTGTATGAGAGTGAAATAAAGTAGGACTGCTAATTTTACATGGAAGTATAAGATATATATTTAAAAAAAAGATTTTTAAAATCTTTTAATTTGGACAATTTGTCAAAATTATATTTTTAAGCATCTTAGATTTTGACCATGACCCCATGACCAGGATGGAGTCTCAATAATGGTGCAAAATTTTATACTGTTACGGTGTACCATTACTTGACCTTGTATGTATAGGAGATTAAAGTATTTAAAAAGTATGTTTTGCAAATCTTATGACTTTTCAGTTTTTCAAAACAATATTGCTACCGGTAATGAATATCTTTATGTGATATGACCCATCCCACCCCCAGTCACAATGGGCCAGCAATAGAGGTCATTTTACAAAGATTTCCACAAAGAACTCTTTAGAACCTATAGATAGCTTTTTGGCATGATTAAACATTAATATAGTAGTATGCAAGCATTCCCAGTTAGTGCAAATTCAACTGAGTTTGTTCAAGTTGTGATCCCTGGGGGAATCAAAATTTTATATGGGAATATATAGGGAAACATCTTTAAAGATCTTCTTCTCAAGAAGGGACATGATTAGCCATTTCGATATGCAAGCATCTTCAGGAAGTGTTTGTTCGATTCAGGGGCCCCAAAGGTAGGGTTGAGCCGCAATAGGAGATTACAGTATGGTATGAGAATATACCGGAAATCAAAACAAATTCTCTTCAAGATTAGGAGGACCACACTAAATCATATCAAAATGCAAAATTCCAAAGTTGTGTTGATTCAATTTCTTTACACCTCCTTGACTTAAGTCAGTTGGGGTGTGGGTATTGTTTTTGTCCTGTTTGTTTGATATTTGGATCTTGCTCGTAACTTTTGAATGGTGAATGATAGAGCTCTCATATTTCATATTAATTTTGTATTCCTTGTGACATCACCTTTCTTTTGATATTTTAGAGTTTTTAGCCTTGTAACCTTGACCTTTGAGTGACCTACTTTTAAAGAAATCTAACCTAGGCAATATCTCCTGAATGACATGTATTTAATGTAGAGCTTTCATATTTAGTGTAGAATTCTTATGGCAAGAAATTTCATTTGATGCCATAATTGTTCAGAGTAAACCCAATGGTACCATTACCGATTTACCAATGGTAAATATTTGAGTCTTTGTTACCATTGGATCCTTGTGTACTCTGAACGAGATTGGGTTACAAATGGTGAGAAATCCAACAATGGTACCATTAGTATACCAGTAGCTGATCAGTTAGCACAAAATGTCAAAGATATACGCTCATGTTATCTTTCTTTATTATTTTGCACCAAGAGGATGTATTTTAAAATATGTTAATTCTCCTGCAGATTATTTTCTCCATTTTCGATAGCCAAGAGTTTTCAGTCCATAAATGCGGAGTGGACCAAAAACTCTCGGCCAGAGAAGATGTATTTTCTCTTGCAAAACATCATGAGTATGTAGATTATTGGACAAAATGGTTAGAGTGAGAGATGACTACACCATAATCTTGTACACTTGATGTTTTTAACACCCATTTTTCGTCTGCCCAGAGACATGTTTGAAGCAACATGTCTGAAACTGTCTTTAGTTCATGTATACAAAGATTTAAGGGGAAACTATGTAGTACAAAATCAGTTGCTTTCAGTGTGTACGCAATACCTGCCATTTCTATTATGTCATAAATAAAACTACCAACGCTAACAGAGCTCTAGGTTGTCTGCAGAAATGTTTACCATCGGTAAATTTTATCAGCAAACATTGGTAAAACATAGTGTTGATGGTAACTTATGTCAACCAACGGTAGTACTCTGGACGCCTTGAAGTTCAACCAAATTTTCAAACTTTATTGAAACATTAACCTTGCTCATAACTTTTGAATGGTGAGTGATTTTTTTGGTACCAAACATTTTGACCTTGTAACTTTGACCTTGGATTTTGACTCACTTTTAAGAACAATATCCTTGGAACTGTTTATGATAGAGGTTTCATATTTTGTTGATAAACTCCTTATGGCAAAACTTACCATGACATTATTATCGTGGTTATATTGTAACCCTATGGAACTAAGTTGGGACCACAATATGGAGTCAAAACTTTTCATGGGAATAAAGATGCAAAAAATCTTTTAAAATCACAATAGCTGAACAACAGCAGAGCCAATGTTACTCATGTGGGTGATGTAGCCCATGGGCCTCTTGTTTCTTATAGCAGCAATTTGATATGACAGAATAAGATACAATCAACCTGAGATGTGTTGTGTATTCAGTAAATGTAGTCACAATATGGACTGCAAAGTTAATGAATCATTCTCTGTAAGGATTAGGCCTAATGGTCTTTTGTTATATTTCAGAAACCTACAAGGGCTACTCTTCAAAACCCCTCTCAAGACTGCCTCCCATTCAGTAAGCCATGGAGGATATGGTGTTATTTCTTGTGACTTTACGCGCCTGGAGAATTTTTTTGAAATCAATTTAAATGTACCTCAAGGACACACATGATGTTTCTCAATAATGTATGTACAGTGTTTGAAACTCGCAATAAGCTAGACAAGCGGGGCTGACTGCTTGTAAAAACTGTATGCCCTGCAAAAGACCTACTGGCCTTGACAAAATAACCGCCATTTCTGAAATTACTTTTATTACTCTCTATCTTTTAATTATGTGACTAAGACACCGTTCCCTTAACTTTGATTCTTATCAAGCCTTTTTACAACTTTGTTACCTGTATTATAAGCAAATCACAAATAATTCTTATCAAGCCTTTTTACAACTTTGTTACCTGTATTATAAGCAAATCACAAATAATTCTTATCAAGCCTTTTTACAACTTTGTTACCTGTATTATAAGCAAATCACAAATAATTCTTATCAAGCCTTTTTACAACTTTGTTACCTGTATTTTAAGCAGATCACAAATAATTCTTATCAAGCCTTTTTACAACTTTGTTACCTGTATTATAAGCATATCACAAATAATTCTTATCAAGCCTTTTTACAACTTTGTTACCTGTATTATAAGCAGATTTGATGCATCTAAATTTTACTTAGTGGGAATTTTAAGGCGTCCAGTCAGGCGTCTGCGACAAAATTTATGCATTTCGAGTGGTCGGGCACATGGTTATTTCAAACTCTGATGTATATTAACTTTTCATGACATTTCGGGTATAATTCACTTGCATTTTGTTTCTTCAAATATAAAATGAAGGAAAAAGGAGAGGGGGGGGGGGGGGACGACAAAAGTTGGCATATTTTGATAGTCCCTGGTTTTTGCAAGTAAAAATGTAAAGTCAAGTCTTATGTATATATTTCAGAATGAGGTTGCATTTAAGTATGTTTGCTTTCAACCTATAGAAAAAAGCAGGTCCATAAGAGAGGTGAAATGTTATTTATTTTCCATGTAGAATCTACCATAAAGATGCAATTCAGACTGACACAACGTGAATGATACACAATTCACACAATTGAGATGTTTAAAACAAACACCAGACACAAAGTATAGGTACAGAAAGAACTCCCTGTTATAACAAACACAAAGTATAGATACAGAAAGACCCCCCTGTTAAAACAAACACAAAGTATAGATACAGAAAGAACTCCCTGTTAAAACAAACACAAAGTATAGATACAGAAAGACCTCCCTGTTAAAACAAACACAAAGTATAGATACAGAAAGACCTCCCTGTTAAAACAAACACCAAACACAAAGTATAGGTACAGAAAGAACTCCGTGTTAAAACAAACACAAAGTATAGATACAGAAAGAACTCCCTGTTAAGGAGGTATGCTACACCAGAGAAATTTGATGTAGATGAAAAGTGAAGGATATGTACAACAATATATTGAAGTTGAAATTTTTCAAATTTTCTTTATTTTGTCAAAAAATACAGTTTTAGTAGAAGGTAATCTGAAAAAAATTTAAAACCCCTGCTGGACTCGAACCTGCGACCTGCAGTTTAGCAGTCGGTATTCTAACCTACTGAGCTACTCGGCTAGGTGTTTAAATGGAAAATGAAAAGTCAAATATTGCTTATATCGATTTTTTCATCCATGTTTTTGAAGGAAGTCAGCCATTATGACGATGTAGAGTACTACCTTAAAACAAACACCAAACACAAAGTATAGATACAGAAAGAACTCCCTGTTAAAACAAACACAAAGTATAGGTACAGAAAGAACTCCCTGTTAAAACAAACACAAAGTATAGGTACAGAAAGAACTCCCTGTTAAAACAAACACCAAACACAAAGTATAGGTACAGAAAGAACTCCCTGTTAAAACAAACACAAAATATAGATACAGAAAGACGTCCCTGTTAAAACAAACACAAAGTATAGATACAGAAAGAACTCCCTGTTAAAACAAACACAAAGTATAAATACAGAAAGACGTCCCTGTTAAAACAAACACAAAGTATAGATACAGAAAGAACTCTCTGTTAAAACAAACACAAAGTATAGATACAGAAAGACCTCCGTGTTAAAACAAACACCAAACACAAAGTATAGGTACAGAAAGAACTCCCTGTTAAAACAAACACAAAGTATAGATACAGAAAGAACTCCCTGTTAAAACAAACACAAAGTATAGGTACAGAAAGAACTCCCTGTTAAAACAAACACAAAGTATAGATACAGAAAGAACTCCCAGTTAAAACAAACACAAAGTATAGATACAGAAAGAACTCCCTGTTAAAACAATCACAATAGATACAGAAAGCTAAATCATACTACAGCAACAAAAATCATGTACAAAAGAAACAAATGCAAATTACATTGGTATAGCTACCAGCAGTTCTATGACAAAATACACAACTGTACATCATCAAACAAGCAAAAAGAAGTACAATACTGTACATTATCAAATCTTATGTGAGTAGCAGGGACTAGACATACATATAACTATCATATCACAATCAGTATGGAACAAGGTATTGTAGGAAAAAAGGGGAGAGAAATCTTTGGGGCAATCAAAGATTGAACCCAGCACCCTTGCAATACTAGTTAGGTGATCTAACCACTGACTAAGTGGGCTGATATATGAAGTTAATTGATATTACTACAATATAAAATTTAAATATATTTTGGAAATCATACAAGAGCTCTTTATATAGAAGAGATGCAAAAATAATTATAGAAAAAAATGGCAGAAACATCATGTATGACCTTTAAATGATTTCTCTTTTGTGAATTTCTACACTGGTTTTTTTCCCCTTTTGATTTGTAGTTTAAATAACATTCAATTGAAAAAGTTTCAATGATGATAAAAACATTTTCCCCAATAGAATATCAATGTTGTATATTACAAAAAAAACAACCCATTGTTGTATGAAAATTGATTTGTATCATGTTATTACTGTGTTTTAAAATTACATGATTCTGTTTTAAAATTATATGGTCGAAAATTCTCTGTTTGTATTTTTCATCCTTTCAAAGTTAAGCTCAATTAAATAGAATGTTTATTTGCTGTACCTAAAAGCTCAAGTGAGTTCAACTACTCATTGAGGCATTCTCTATTTCACAATTAAATCAAGAAACTGCTCTCAGCCAAACTTATATAAATGGCAAGAAATTAATGGGTCACATATCACTTGCAATGAGAGAAAATCATAATAGAAATCACTGAAAATTTCTTATGAATTACATGGTCAGAGAGGCAAAAGTTTGTACAAATCATGGTCTTTGAGGTCAAGATTATGCCAAATATTAATGTCCTTTATCTATACAGGATTGCGCAATTAGTTAACTAGTTTACATTGTGGTCTTGTCTTTAACATATGCATATTGAGAACATATAATGCAGTTACTTTACATACAGATAAGAACTACATGAAAATAGACCATAAACACATGACTATTATTGAGAATCAAACTAATGTTTGAGATAGGCCAATTTAAGAGATGTCATAGTTGTGCATTCATTTTCTAATAAAATATGGTAATGAGTTCCATAAAATTGCTGCTGAAATGATAAAAGATCTAAGATATTCTGTTTTGGCTCTTGTAAGGCCAAAATAAATTAATCAATAGTTTATCAGGTCCCGCCGCATCCATTGAAATGGTATTGCATGGAAATTTTTTTACCCAATTTATGTTTGTTGATTAAGGTAAATGAGGTAACTCTGTTCTTATAGATATTTATGTAAAACTTTTAGAAGGTTTTAACAATATATTTAAAGTATCTTTTGTTCAAATAATTATTGAATGCAAACTCAATTATCTGGAAGTGGTTAAGAATAATAGAAAACATTTAATAGTTATTAGTAATGTGTGAAGATATTTTTTAATAGAAATAAAAATCCAATATTCCATTGTGGGCATAATCATATTATTTGATTCGCGAATCAAATAATGTTGACGTTGTAGACGTTAACGTCAATTTTTAGCTCTTCTGAGCCGAAGGCTCAAAGAGCTAATCATATGGCCATATGTCTGGCGTGCGGTGTGCGTCAACTTTTTGGGAAAAGGGCTATATCTTAAGAACCCCTTGGCCAATTTTTGTCAAATTTGTCACAAGGTATCCTTGGCCCAAGGGCTTTCATTTGTACTAAAACTAGGGTTGCGACCCTTTAACAAGGGGAGATAATTAGGAAAATGCAAACAAAAGTAGTGGTTGCTAAAAAATCTTCTTCTCAAGAACCACTGGGAAAATTATCACCAAACTTATGCATAAGGATGAGGATAGGTTGTAGATAAAAAATTGTTCAATGCATCATCCTGGGGCAAAGGGTGTGGTCTCAAGGTCACTTCAAAGTTGACCTTAAATTTTGCTTAGTATAAGGACTAGGATCATCAAATTTTGTCAGTTGATGCATCTTAGGACCTAATATCATATTGTCTCAAAAAAAGGGTCATGGTGACCTACTTTTTGAATTTCACAGGTAATTATTATTAAATGGATTTTGATGCATATCTTGGACCCTTTTGAGCCTATGATCATCAAAAGTTGTCAGTTGATGGATCATGGGACCTTGAAGTGCGTCATGTGAAAGGTATGTCACCATGACCTACTTTCTGAATTTGATGGCAAATCATTTATGAATACATTTTAGGTTGTTATTTCAGATACCAAGAAGTTAGAATCATCAAACCTTGTAAGTTGATGCTTCTAGAGGCCTTGAAACATATTTATAAAAAAAGTAGGTCACAGTGACCTACTTTTTGAATTTTGCAGACATTCAAATTTCACATTTTTAGCTCACCTGAGCTAAAAGCTCAAGTGAGCTTTTCTGATCACCCGTATTCCGGCGTCCGTCCGTCTGTAAACTTTTAACATTTTTGACTTCTTCTCAAAAACCACTGGGCCAATTTCAACCAAAGTTGGCTCAAAGCATCCTTAGGTAAAGGGAATTCTAAATTGTTAAAATAAAGGGCCAGGCCACCTTCCAAGGGGAGATAATCAAGAAAAGGTAAAAATAGAGTAGGGTCATTAAAAAATCTTCTTCTCAAGAACCACTAGGCCAGAAAAAATGAAATTTATAGATAAGCTTTATTAGGTAGTGCAGATTCTAAATTGTTAAAATCCTGGCCCACGGGGGTTGGATGGGGCCACAATAGGGGATCAAAGTTTTACATACAAATATATAGGAAAAAATCTTTAAAAATCTTCTTCTCAAGAACCACTGAGCCAGAAAAGCTGATATTTATATGAAAGCTTCCTGATATAGTGCAGATTCTAAATTGTTAAAATCCTGGCCCCCGGGGGTCGGATGGGGCCACAATAGGGGATCAAAGTTTTACATACAAATATATAGGAAAAATCTTCTTCTCAAGAACCACTGAGCCAGAAAAGCTGAGATTTACATGAAAACTTCCTGATATAGTGCAGATTCAAGTTTGTTAAAACGATGGCCCCCGGGGGTCGGATGGGGCCACAATAGGGGATCAAAGTTTTACATACAAATATATAGAGAAAATCTTTAAAAATCTTCTTCTCAAGAACCACTGAGCCAGAAAAGCTGATATTTACATGAAGGCTTTCTGACAATGCAGATTCAAGTTTGTTCAAATCCTGGCCCCCGGGGATCGGATGGGGCCACAATAGGGGATCAAAGTTTTACATACAAATATATAGGGAAAATCTTTAAAAATCTTCTTCTCAAGAACCACTGAGCCAGAAAAGCTGATATTTACATGAAAGCTTTCTGACATAGTGCAGATTCAAGTTTGTTCAAATCATGGCCCCTGGGGTAGGATGGGGCCACAAGGGGGGATCAAAATTTTACATACAAATATATAGGAAAAATCTTTAAAAATCTTCTCAAGAACCATTGGGCCAAAGAAGTTCACATTTACATGAAAGCTTTCTGACATAGTGTAGATTCAAGTTTGCAAAAACCATGGCCTCCAGGGGTAGGTTGGGGCCATAATAGGGACTACGGTTTTACATGCAAATATATATGGAAAGTCTTCTGATATGGACCAAGGTGACTCGGGTGAGCAATGTGACCGCCTCTTGTTAATTTTAGATGCATATTTTGGACACTATGAAAACTAGGATCTTCAAACTTTGTCAGTTGATGCATCTTAAGTCTTCATAGTTTGTTGACCAAAAAGTAGGTCACCGTGACCTACTTTTGGAATTTGACGGCTATATTTTAATATTCCAGACACTATTTGACTTACAATCATCAAACTTTGTCAGTTGATGGGTCTTGAGTCTTCAGAGTGTGTCGACCAAAAAGTAGGTCACTGTGACCTACTTTTGGAATTTGACGTTGATATCTGAATATTTCAGATACTATTTGACTTCAATTATCAAACTTTGTTAGTTGATGCATCTTGAGTCTTTGGAGTGTGTTGACCAAAAAGTAGGTCACTGTGGCCTTTTTTTTGGAACTTGACGGCTATATTTGAATACTATTTGACTTGTCAGTTGATGCATCTTGAGTCTTCAGTGTCACCGTGACCTACTTTTGGAAGTTACATTTAAATTTTCAGGTACTATTTGAATTAACATCATCAAACTTTGTTAATTGTTGAATCTTGGTTAGTGAGAATTTTTGCCTGTTCTACAATGTATCAGAAGAGCGATTCTAGGCCCATGGGCCTCTTGTTACATTTAAGAGGTATTAGTCTCTTTGTCTGATAAGATGTGAAATACACACCAGGATTCAGTCATTTTTTTCTATGACCCGTCAAACCCAATCTGTAAAATATAATAAGATCCGGATTATCTTGCAAAATCATAACATGAGAAATATTTTTCAATTTATTTCATTTCAGTTACAAAAACCAAGCGATTCAAATAACCAGGAATTTCTGAAAATGCTTCAGTATAGCCCTCCATAATTGTCCTACTATTTTCTATTGCCAGGAACGTTGATTGTTTAATTTTAAAGTTAAAACATGTTATTGTTTTAAATAAACAATTGTTACTTGGGTTACCTCCCTTTGCTTAGATACTCGCTGCAGTTTGGCGCTGTTTTTGAAAATGTTCTTATTCAATTTTTCTGCTTAAATTAAATTTTGTCGTGGAAAAAAAATATTATAATGAACAATTTTTTGTGTGTAACATCATTTTTTCATGTTCACAGGCACCTGAAGTATGGATATTACTACCCTCACCCCCACTTTGATAAATTTTGTTGGTGGCAGTAATTTCTCTGAAATGTGTGAATTCCCTGTCTATCTCATCCCTATTTCGATTCATGTAATCGTTTCACGCTTTTTGTAAGCTTTAGAGATTGACCTTCTACCGGTATGAAATACACAAGGTATGAAACAAAAATTTGTAAACAAACAGAGTCCCTGTTTCGAGGCACATTTTCCAAGTAATTGCAGCGTTACCTAAGGAATTTTGGCGAGCGGTAGGTCAGGGAGATGTCATACTACAAGTCTTTTCAACTCAAAATCCATCTCATCTCTTTTATTTGACACAATCTTGCGTGCATTGATCGGACAGGGCTTCATCTCTTCCACTGGCAGCCAAAAAGGAGGTCGCAGAGTACGAATTTATAACGTGTCGTGTGATTGGTCCGCGAATAATCCCGAGACCATTCGGATGATCCTGAGACTAAGCAATGTCTTTGCGAACCAACACGGCGCGTACAACAAATTCGGAGATGAAGCCCTACGGGCTCGGGCCGAGATCAACTCTCGGGGCCAATCCCAGGTCCGAGATCAACATTAGAGTGTGATATTTTTTATATCATATACCAAAAACACAACAAGTTGATAAACATTTTTAAAGAAAAAAATTGGGGGGGGGGGGGGGGGAGGGGGGGGGGAATGACCAACGATATTTGACTATTTCATTCCTTCAGTGGATTTACATTAATGGTTATGTTTCCAGTACTGTTGGCATTGTGAAACATGCTAAAGTCTGGGTGTTGTCTCTTATTCCATTGCTGGTCACGATAATTGGAAGCTTAATTATGGACATACCCTCCTGTGGTCCAGAATCTGTAGACGTTTCAATACGGAACTTTCGGGATGTGCCGGAACGACTGATTAGACTTGACGTTTATCCACCGCGGTCACGTGATAGTAAGCAAAGAGTACCAATTCATTTCCCATAGACCTCAATGTTAACCTTTGGCCCTCTCACTAATTAACTATATCGATTTTAAACAAATGACCGCAAACATTTCAAAGTTCATTCCAAGTGTTGATAAAAAATGACAAAAAATATATAGGGTCCCGTGCCTTTTATAGGCTATATTTGTACTTTTTTACAACACATAACAATCTGCAGTAAATTACACACTTCATTTTAAGCACACCCCTACCATGGTAATTTCATATTCATATAGAATGTGTAGACTCCAAAATTAAAACTTTTAATCTATCTTATTGAAAATGTAACCACGTGTCTTTGTTTACATTTGTACACATGAAAATGAATGAGAGTGAAGGGTTTGAAAAACATTTGACAGCAGCCAAGAAGGAGCTGGGTGTATCATTTGAAATGAAGGATCGACAATGTGAGGCTTTGCAAGCCCTTTATAATGGCAAAGATGTCATGCGTCCTACCAACAGGATACGGGAAAAGTATCATTTTTCAATTGCTACCCCCACTCATGAAGCAGAAGTTTGGGATGGACAGGCTCCCTGTTGTCCTGATTGTCACTCCTCTTAATTCTATAATGCAGGATCAAGTACTGAGCTTGAGGAGGAGGGGGCTAATGGCCTGCTTTCTTGATATTGAAGGGACTGGAGCCAGTACTTGCCCTATTGGTATCCACAGGTGATTATCAGTCAAAATAGAAATAAAATAAAACCCTCCCCCTTGCAAATAGCTTCATCTTTCATCAAGTATAACTACATGAATACCCAACTGGTTCCAATCATTAAGCTGCAAAATAAATGTACTAAAATGGTTGGCCTCTATGTATATAATGATTGTTCCCACTAAATAGTAAATATTGATTGTCACAATGATGTAGCCCTCATTTTACCTAATTTTAGCAACATCCTGATTAAAACTAGAATACTGTGAGCAAGCTCACAAAGCTGATATTCCTCCCCCTTTTTTAAATGGAGTAAAATGTTTTTAACCCTTGGATATATAATCTCCCTATGGAGTCCACTGACAGAAATTATATTCCTTCAAGCACATCTACATAAAGCATTGATTGATTGACATATGGTGCCCAACCTTCCTATAAAATATCACCAAAATCCCTTGAGCAACTTAGGAGGAGTTGCATGTATGAGGTTTTAACATGTTATTATATTCCTTCATACACATCTACATACGGTAATGATGCTCAATCTCCCTATAAAATTTCATAAAAATCCCTTGAGCTATGTGGACAGACTGGGTGGTTCATATATACCCTCAAAATTTGTTTGCAGTGGTATAAAAATAATCCAAAGGCCAAACACTCCCTATATTGTTCTTTAGTAAACATTAAATGTTAAAAACATTTCGAAATCTCCATTATTTCAGAGATGAAGATGTAGATGATGCTGACATTAATGACAATATATTTTCTAACGTCCCAATTGAAAATGTGAAAGAGGGTAATTACTGTTACCTTTATTCACACCCAGAAACCCTGATTGATAAGAAAGAGATAGGCAAAATGCTAAGGGGTAGAACCATGCAGAAACTAGTTTGTGCCATAGCCGTTGATGAAGTCCACATGATATCAGAATGGGAAACATGTCTTACAACTTTAGACGATATACCTGTATTTTAAACTTCAGGAATTTCCTAGCAAAGTACATGTTAATGTAATAAAAAGAATTTTTAGCATAACATCATCTTTTCATTTTAATAAAGATCTGAATAATTAAAATTCATTGAGAGTACAATTTGATAAATATTGATTGCATTAGATTGAATAACGTAAATAACAAACATGACATGTTTCTTATTTCTTTTATAGGGGAAAAGAATTTCGTAAATCATTTTCCAGGCTAGGACAGCTAACTAGCATCTTCCCTAATATACCACACTTAGCACTCACTGCTACATCAACATCAGCTGATTTGAAGCTTCTAAGCAAAACATTAGACTTTAGGAAAACCCATTACATTATTGCAAACCCTGATCTTCATGGAAATAAGGAGGAGGTTGCCCAATATAAAGAAATTTGAAAAATATGATGCTTTGCTTGGAGAAATCAGTCAGGAGTTTGAAGACAAACTTCAAAATTCCAAGTCACAATTGTTTATTGTGATAATTTAGAGAGTGTAGGCTACAGCTACGCATACATGCATCACACTCTTGGGAAAAGGGCATACTGTGACAAAGTAAAACTTATACGGTACCAATTTTGATGCACCAGATGCGCATTTCGACAAATAATGTCTTTTCAGTGATGCTCAAAAGATAATGAAACACCTGAAAACAGGATGTTTGCTCAGTATCACAAGGACTATACATCAAAAATGAAAAGTCATGTGATAAGTGAACTTTCAAAGCCAAATCCTAGAATCAGATTAATTTTTGCAACTGTTGCCTTGGGAATGGGCTTAAATGCCCCTGCTGTAAACCGAATATTATCCATTTCCGACCTCCAACAACAATGGAAAAATATCTACAGGAAATAGGCCGAGTAGGTAGATCAGGTCAACCTGCTACTGCTATCATGTTCTTTAATAACAATGATATTGCCTGCAACAGAAAAGGTTTAAACCCTAAAATGAGAGAGTTTGCTTTAAACACCTACATATTTGAGGAAACAGATGTTACTGTACTTTGGATTTAAAGAATCCCTGTTTAATGGTCCAAAGGAGTTGTGTTGGGGAAATTGTAGATCATATAAGCATGTTGAATGTTATGTGCATGTTTATTTAAGTATTGACTTAGAGTGTACATTTTTCAATTAATGAACAAATAGTATCAATTTCAAGGGCTGTACAATAAATAATTATACAGTTAGTGATTCTCTCATTAACATATCTGGATTCAAAACAATGGTTAATTTTTCAGTACTGTCTTTGGTTAGTCACAAAAAATACCCATCTAATCATCTTCATTTTCTCTATCATTAGCATGATCGTAATCAACTGGCATGTCCCTTTTCAACCTATTGACAACACTCATTATTGCACTTTCAAAAACAATTTTTTTCATGGATAGTTCATCATAAACACTCTTTTTAATTCGAGATATCTTCCCGGTGAATATATGAATGGTTTGGCATCGCGGAGAGTTCTTAATAATGACTTCAGTTCATCCACCTGAGATCTATGTTTATGACTAGATTTGATCGTCTTGTGGCCAATTTCTTCATCCATATTAGATGTAATTGTATTTATAATGGGGGCAGCTTTCGAAATCTGAATGATAGAATTTTCGGTTTTGTTAGCTCATGAGTTTTTTCAGTTCCTTCACTTGATTTTCTTTCTCCAGATCTTCTGGTTTGTTCTGACCTGTCTTTCCAGATGGATTAACCAGAGAACTTGTACGCACTAGAAGTGCTAACTTAGGCTCGAGTAAATGTTCTGTTTTCAGTATAAAATCAATGCATTCCACGAAATACTTTGAAAGCACAGAATGTCCATAAAAGCAAGGAATCATCATCTTTAGTAGAATATTTATCATGACAAACTACATAGCATATCATAATTAACTTGCTATTAATGACTATGTAACTCTTAAATTAGGTTAAGGGAATTTGATACCACAGTGCAGAATATTATATTGTAAAATGTACAAATGTGCAGCCTTGAAATTTATTAAACATAACAATAATATGATTTCACAAAGTGTATTAATCAGTAATTGACAGTATCAGTTATACAATTCATAAATGTATTTTAACATAATGCATTTAGTACTACTGTACGTGTGCTGGATTATTTTTCAAACCCATGTAAATATATAATGAATTACATTCAAGGGCAACAACTCTTCTAGACACATATTCTGTTCTGAACACATTTTCTTCCATAGTCATAAGATATACATCATCATTTAAACTAATGTGTTAACATGTGCATACCATAGGAAATGATTTCACACATATATCATAATCTATTATCCATTGTGGAAATGTACATGGACTCCATAGTTTAGATATTGTATGTCTAAAAATATGTTCATTTGAGATATTAATAAGTACAATGTCAGCTACAGTATGAGTTGAGGATTTTTTAAAAAGTTTTTCATAGCAAAATCATGATGGTATGTAAATCTATCCAAATACATAAGGGTCTTAGTACAGTTTCCAGCACATCCATTCATATTCCTGGTCATCCATCTCCAACAATCTAGACATTACTTAGTTCTCTCCATGCCAAAACACACAGGGTCGAGACTCTCTCCAATCCACTGTTCTATTGCTACCATCTTGATCTCATTCCAGTTTCTCCATTCTGCAATCTTTCTTTCTGCTTCTACTGTTTCTCTCCAGGTTGTTTTCGGTCTCTTAAATGCCCTCTTCCCTCCTGGTGTCCAACCTAAAGCCATCTCACTGTCATTGTCACCTCCACTCCATAGCACGTGTCCTATATAGTTTCATCACCGTCTCCTCAGCTCATTGTCTATTGCATTCATGTCAGCCCTGTCTGCCACTTCCCTGTTTTTCATCATTTTCTGCTACTTTATCCACAGTATCCTCTGCAAGCACCTAGTCACCTTCCAAGACATGGACATGCAAAATTTCTGAAAAAATAATTGCAAATATACCCCATGATAAATTTTAAATACATGCATCTTAAACAGTATAAGAGGCCAAAGAGCTACATCGCTCACCGGAGTCACCTCAGCCCTGCCATTGTACAGCTGTTGTGATTTTAAAAAGACTTCAATCTTTATTCCCATGAAAAATGTTGATCCCATATTGTGGCCCCAGGAAAAGGAGGATATCAAACAATCATTCCAGTTTTATACAAACGATAATATTGTGCTTTGGTTTAGTCCGCATTACTGCGCACAAATTTCATGCAACTTTAATTCCAGAGGGGAGAGGGTGTCCGGACCTTCACTCTAGATCCCCGCATGATTCGGATATAGTCATTAAGCAGTGTTTTGTGCACATGCCACTAAATGCTAAGTGACCGACGGTGAGTGGGATGGTTAAAGTGTAAATGCAGGAAAAGAAAGTTCTCCTTATGTGTGAAAATCGCGTTCTAATACTTCAACACCAGTTCCACGATTTAATGATGAAAATAGTAACCAATGACTAGCTATCATGTATTTTTAAATAAGACTATGTCACAGAACACGTGCGTCAGTAATCGACAAATATAAGGCGATTCTATAAACAATATAATTATTACAGTGACGTAGCAACAGGAGAATTTGGCCCACACATTCTTTTGTTTTGAGAATGTAGTTTTTCCATAAATTTTACATGCGAATTTTGATTTATCCCCCCCCCCCTTTATGGTAGTACTGAATGCTTGCGAAACTTTAAGCATGAAACGATTAGAGTTGTAGATCTGTTGACATTGATTGCAAATGCAGTCAGGGTCGTTCGTTTCTACTAAAAATGTTTCTTAAGAAATGTTTTTTATCTATTTTTTACATGTAATGATCGGGGTTCACCGGGTTTTGTCCTCTTGGAACACACAATACAAGTGTATACTTTATCTTTTAGCTTACAAATGAGTAATAATTTAGATACATGTATCTAGATACTACATCGTTCATCTATCAACTACCAACATTCATTCTTACAGCAGGGTAGATCGCGAATATTTCATTACCATATATATCATGGAGTAACCTCTCCTAAATGAGTTCGACAACTTTGTAATATAAACGACAGATCGGTGAAGTTGGAATTGTTTTGATAGGAAACATGTATGCCATAAAACTACAGGTACTGCAGCATGGAAATAATACACAATATATTGTAATGAATTGATTTTCAAGTGTATATATTTAAAGCCTGTATGTTTGACTTGCTACTAATTCAATTTTTACGGGGGAAATATAACCGAATTTTGCATTCGAACTCTCGCACTATTATGCTCTGGTATAAAGGTACCGATTAAGCTATCGCGCTTTCATTTTCGATATTATTAAACTTTTTATTTTATAAACAAGTGTGTTACATTAATTGCGTTGATATCATTGCGTATCTATATCAAACATAAAACGAGTAAAATTGGAATCGGAAATATCTGTGTCGAAGATTCCAATTCTCTGATTACACACCATCTTCTTCAATGCAAACTACGTAGGGTCTTATAAAATTTAATATGCTGTACATGTGCATATTATTTATTCATTAAAGCAATACAAGCTGTAACTGACGGTAAATATATTGAAAAATAAAAGAACAAATATTGAACATATTTGAGATTAAAAACGTACAACTTAATAGAATCAGAGTGAATATGAAGCAATAAACCCGTCAAATCAGCAAAAAATGTCGAGTCACGAATCATTGTCATCCTGTCAGTAATTATACCCCCCGCAACAAGTTGTGGGGGGGGGGGGGGGTATACTGGAATCGGGTTGTCCGTCTGTCCGTCCGTCCGTCTGTAGACGCAATGGTTTCCGGACTCTAAAGCATTATTCTTTCCACCTACCATCACCATATCATACATATGGACTACCCATGGGATGAAGATGTTCCCTATCGATTTTGGGGTCCAAAGGTCACGCGCACTGGACATCGAAGTAGCAATATGGTTTCCGGGCTCTAAAGCATTATCCTTTCCACCTACAGTCACCATATCATACATATGGACTACCCATGGGATGAAGATGTTCCCTATCGATTTTGGGGTCAAAAGGTCAAAGGTCACGCGCACTGGACATCGAAGTAGCAATATGGTTTCCGGGCTCTAAAGCATTATCCTTTCCACCTACAGTCACCATATCATACATATGGACTACCCATGGGATGAAGATGTTCCCTATCGATTTTGGGGTCAAAAGATCAAAGGTCAAGCACACTGGACATCGAAGTAGCAATATGGTTTCCGGGCTCTAAAGCGTTATCCTTTCCACCTACAGTCACCATATCATACATATGGACTACCCATGGGATGAAGATGTTCCCTATCGATTTTGGGGTCAAAAGATCAAAGGTCAAGCGCACTGGACATCGAAGTAGCAATATGGTTTCCGGGCTCTAAAGCGTTATCCTTTCCACCTACAGTCACCATATCATACATATGGACTACCCATGGGATGAAGATGTTCCCTATCGATTTTGGGGTCAAAAGGTCAAAGGTCACGCGCACTGGACATCGAAGTAGCAATATGGTTCGGTTTGTCATGCCATTTGTTTTTTACACTCAGAAAAGAGGTAGTTTATACCCATTACCAACACCCTTTGGGAGATTGGGGTAAGCGGGGGGTATTCTTAGTGAGCATTGCTCACAGTACCTCTTGTTTCTATTCGTAATCTCCGATGTGCATTGACTTCGAAGGTCACCAGTTCGGAAAGAAGCGAAAGAGAGGCACTGGGCACGTGTCAGATTTGTAAACAATTTAACATGCCAATTTTTTTAGAAAAATCCACTATCAAAATTTTATTTGAGTTGCACATTTGCGTAATTATTACGTTCTTACACTTATAGTACTTCTTGCCATTCATGAAACGATGTAATATTTTAAACAAACGGAACTTGTAGTTACCCACGTCAGTTTCCATATTTGTATATGACGTCGGTCTCAGCAACCCGATTATGTTCGGCAATCATCGTTCCCATGTCCGTGTATACGACACAATGGCGGTTTATACGAAACGCGCACTGTAGGATATTCCCTTGTTTATTTTGCTGAATTTTTCTTCAGATCTTGGGGATTATATTAGTTATACCGATAGAAGTTAATTGATGCATAATTGGATAGTTGAACAAATGCCGTCAGTTACAGCTTGTATTGCTTTAAACTTGTATATATGAACACCATCAACGTATAACAGATGAACGCGGGAAATGGTTAAACGTTAAATTTAATAGTCTGCTCATTTAACAACCAAGTCGAAAATTTGCTCATTACTGACTTTCAACATGATTAATTTGTACACAAAACATCTTTGTGGTTGTTGCATGTGCTCTATCTTAAAAACGGTTTCAAAGGCATAAAAAACGGCTAATTTCGGCGATTTCGGTAAATCATGTCAATCGGAGATAAGGAAAATGACGTCACAGAACATATTACGTCACTAATTTCCACACTTATCATCGGGGCCAATGCCCTAGTGCATAATCATAATGATTAAACCAAGTGAAACCACATTTTAAATTTATCCTAATTTTGTGGCGAAATTTGGACCTTAATGTACCTTGCTCTTTGAACTTTCCTGGCCCAGTGGTTCTTGCGGAAATTTTTAAATGACACCCCCTATTTTTCCATTTTTTTATATTATCTCCCCTTTGAAGGGGGCATGGCCTTTCATTTCAACAAACTTGAATCCCCTTAACCCATGGATGATCTACGCCAAGTTTGGTTGAAATTGGCCTAGTGGTTCTGGAGAAGATGAAAATGTGAAAAGTTTACAGACAGGCAGCAGATAAAAGGTGATTAAAATAGCTCACTTGAGCTTTCAGCTCAGCAAGGTGAGCTAACAATATATCTTTTAAGAGGTTTCAGCATATATTTATCTTTCATTAATAAAAACATCTTACTCTGTCCCTTTTCTTTTCAGTGGAATGAAATCTGGGTTGTAAGATGTTAGGTACATTTTTATCCATTCTTCAGCTTTCTGGAAATGTCATTTTGGAGTTTCAGGCAGGCTTTGTTTCCTGAAATAAACTTTAATTTAAAAAAAAATGTTTAGAATTTCTGACTTTATTTTGAACTACATGTATTTGGAAGAAGTAAATACTTATAATGTTCAAGGGACATTATATGGAATAAGTGTGGGATTTTAATATCATTTATATGTATATACTTAGCTGTTACCTTCCCAATGCATGTGTCATGGAAGGATGGTTGCACTCCCTTTTCATCTCAATTACATTGGTTTCCATCTCATGATCTGTCTGAATATTGAAACTGTTATCAGATTTCTCATGAGTTAAAATGTAGATATTGCTGGATTACGAATGGACGTTTTCTTATCTGATTCTAGCGAAATTGCATTTATCTGAATCAAATAATTTGACTCTACAATTCTACTTACTTTACTTCTCTTTCATTGATTTATATAGTACGTTATTAATAACGGTCTATGGATATTTATTTGAAGAAATTTGAAAGGAAATGATAATCTAAGACTTGATAATATATTAGATGCAAGGAAACCGATATCGACATTAAGGAACCACTACATGCACAATGAAATTGAATGATCGCGTAAACATTTTGCTGTGAATGTCATAATTTTTTTCCCTAAACATCAGCTTTATAATTTACCGTGCTTTTGCAACTGTGACGTCATGCCGTCAACAGGTTCATATCTGAAAGCCTGTGACAGCGATGTTATTGGAGTTGTAGCGTAACGGAACATACTGAGCTGACCGGAGCTTGCCGCGCGAGACCATGGGTTGTTTTCATCTGCCCGTGTAGTCTCGTTCAACCAGGCACTCGGCTGTCTCCGTAGAATTCCGACAAGCAGAGAGTCTGGTAAAGACACGCGATAATAACTGTTACCGCTAGGGAGCGCTAATTTAGTTTCCGTTGGATTCTCTCTGACATAAACAGTCAATTCCGAAATTTGATGCTAATTAGTTGATCCTTCATTAGTGATACTAATGGGAAAATCACTACTACATGTACAATAAGAAAAAATACGCTCTTTGTCAGCTGGAAATTGTACTTTCACTTTTGCCTCCTAAAGTAATTTTAATAAAACGATTTTACCATTTTCAGTCGGTAGAACAGCAAATAAATCCTTTCCTTTTACAATAGTTTTTATAAATACTCTAGTTGTAAATCCTTAAGCTTAAACGGCAAATTCAATCTATTACAAATTTCTTCGGTAGTCGTTATTTTGAAGGTGTGTTGAATCAACCAATCAAATTAAATACCGAAATTTGGGTAAGCCTCGTTCTGGCGTTACAAACGTTATCGCGTATCTTTACCAGACTCTCTGCTCTTCGGATATTTACGGAAAAAGCAGAGCGTCTGGTTGCACGAGACTACTGCCCGTGTAGCACATTCGAAAACAACCCATGGTCTCGCGCGGAAGTGAGCAAAATGAAAGAGACGTATCCGGTAAATAGTATTTATCCGGAATACTAGTGCGCAATGGCGGCAATAAACAAACGAAGCGGAGACGTTCAAGGAAAAACTTTTTTCTTTCTTTCTTACCGTTATAATACACCAGTGAAAATGATGAACAACGATCAATCGCATAAATCCCATGAAGAATACAAAACTGAAAGTTGGGCAAACAGATATCTGGACAAACCAGAGCATTCGTGCGCTCCTCGCACTACACCTCTGTCAACGGCTTTTTACAGAAATCTTGTAAAAGTTTCTTTGATCCAACATTTATGTTTTGGACTAAATATTTAGTCATATTATATATTTTTGGTGCAATCAAATTGATGCTTACTGTAAATTGTTTAAAATCACCGTTTTCTGATCATAAATTTGGAACTACTTCGTAATATGCGTATGAATGTAGGATATGCACGTGGTGGAGATTTAAATGTAAATATGGAGTCAAAAGAAAGAAAGGCTGTAAAAATATGATAAAACTTGTAAAATAAGAGACAAACAGCTAAATGGTAAATATGCACTTATTAAAGTGTCAGTTGGCTATGAAAAGAGCCTGATGTATCACCTGTTGCCTGAACTTTTAAAGGGATAGGAAACCGAGAATGATTGTTTATATCATGTGATTATATTGTCACGTGATTCCAAGCGTTGACAGAGGTGTATGTGAAGCTTGCGTAATGCGCCCTCTGGTGAGAGAATGAAACCAGAGCTGAGGTGAGATAAGGTAAGTAGGGCTAATCTTATTCTCTTCAGAGAAGTCGAGAGGCATAGCCTTCATCAACTTCTCTTCGCAAGCATTCATATTTTGATTCTGGAAAACGTGTAAATGCCGGAGTCGGTGACGGTTTATACTTCGACCGACGTTTCGATTCAGATGTGCCTGGATTTACGCAATAGACAACTTGTTTTCAAACATTTAGCAGTAATGCACAAAACCGTCACAAGGAAATCAACACTTACTTGCTTTTAATCCATAATATATTTAGAGCGACCCTGAGCACCAGCGACAGCGATCACCGCTACACCGGAGGCCTGTTCAGCAGAGCGAGCGCTCGCGATTGTTCGCGGGCGCTCGCTTCTGAACGGTAGAGTTCGCCAAAGTGCTCGCGATCGCTCGCGAACCTGCTCCCGATGTAGTTCGCCTTGTAATCCAATATGGCGTCGAATGTGTTGATCAGTGGATCTTTCATTTTATTTTTGACGAAAGCTGCCCTCTGATAGCTTCTGTATATTCCGGAATGTCGAATTTGAACTTTATTTGCGTCGTACAGTTGACGGGAAAAGACAAGGACTTTGAAAACAATAGTTTGCCTCTGAGAAATGACAAATTTTACCACTTTTTGTCTCTATGTAACATTTTTAGAATCCATAGTTACAAATAAGTGATTCGTCTGTCATATGTCTTTATCGCCTGCTATCATCAATAACAATGGATCTTCAGACGATCGACCAAGCTTCAGATCGGATTCCAATATTAAGATTATATACATATAAGACGCTGAGCACATTTTGTGCACACTGAACACGTTTCGTGCAAAATCCTTGATTCTAGGGCCTTCTAAGATGTTACTTGACTAACTCATTCTAAAAGAAAGATTTGGAATGCTTTTTAAGGGAGGTATCATGTTCTTAGTTATTGGAAACAACATAAATTCTAATGAACTTTAAATTTTAATTTTTTTGGCTCAAAAGTTGGAGGAGGCAGCTGCCTCCTCCGCCTCCATGTAATTTACGGCCCTGTCGTCACAAAGCATCTAAAATCAGAACCTCTGTCGATCGTATTATTCCGAAAATCATTGTAAATGCTAAATCGTTAAAAATCTACAATTGTGACTTTCGTAACAGTTATAAAGTCAATTTGTCCGCCATATTGGATAAAAAACGAGCGCTCGCCGCCGTTCAGTTGACAGGTGCGCGCCATGTAAGACACTGTTAGCGAGCACTCGCTCTACTGAACATACCTCGGGTTTACGTTAAGGAGGTATGCTACACCAGAGAAATTTGATGTAGATGAAAAGTGGAGGATATGTACAACAATATTTTGAAGTTGAAAAATTTCAAATTTACTTTATTTTGTCAAAAAATACAGTTTTAGTAGAAGGTAATCTGAAAAAAATTTAAAACCCCTGCTGGACTCGAACTTACGACCTACAGTTCAGCATTCGGTATTCTAACCTACTGAGCTACTCGGCTAGGTATTTAAATAGAAAAGGAAAAGTCAAATATTGCTGATATCGATTTTTTCATCCATGTTTTTAAAGGAAGTCAGCCATTATGACGATGTAGAGTACTACCTTAACTGGTCTTGGGAGCTGTCACAATAGGGGACCAGTTAAGAGAAAAGCAGGCTGACGTAATCAGAGTTGTGATTTAAACTGTAGTGAACAGCAAAGGTCAACTGTTATTCAAAAGTCTGTGTACCTAGTCACCAAGGGCAAGGATAGAGGTCGTGTGGTTATGCATAATAATAATAATAATAATAAATTCTTTTATTTAGACAGGATAGCACAATTAGTACAAATGACTAGTTTACATTGTGGTCCTGTATAAAACATATTCACAGACAGATAAATGAGAGAATAGAAAAATAGATAACATAATATAAAATATATACATAAAATACACACACGATATCACTGGGGAAAAAATAAACATATATATATATATATACACACACACACACACACACACACACACACACACACACACACACACACATATATATATATATATATATATATATACACACACATATATATATATATATACATACATACATACACATATATACACACACATACATACATATACATACATATACACATATACATACATCACATCTATATATCACTCATTTGAGAAATAATGCTGCAAATATGCTGATTTAAAAGATGTAATAGAACCACAGCTTCTGACAGACTTGGGCAACTGATTCCATAAAATTGTGGAGGATACCTTAAAAGACCGTTTATAATATTCAGTTCGAACTTTTGGTAAATATAAAATGCCACTATCGCTACTTCTTGTTGTTCTGGAACTAACTTGGTTGACAAAATTAAAAACGTTCATATATTCTGGTGTCATGTTATTAAGAACCTTAAAAGCAAGCACTAGTTTTCTATATACAAAATAATCATGAACAGGCATCCATTTAAGAACACTAAAAATATCAGCTGTAGAAGTCTGAGTTACTTTCACCTTCAATATAATTCTGACTGCCCTTTTCTGTAACTTAAAAAGTCTGTCAATAAAAACTCTGTTTTTGGCTGAGCACCAAACTGTGCAACAATAGTTAAAATGAGGAAATATAACAGTGTTATAAATTTTCAATAATGCTGCATTTGACATAAAAGTTTGCAGACGACGTAAAATGCCTATTTTCTGTGAAAGTTTCTTGCATAAAGAATCAATGTGTACAGACCAGGTTAGACATTCATCTATTTGTACACCAAGAAGTTTCATTTCACAGGGCCAGTTATGGGGTTAAAAGAATAGTGTTAATGACAATTATTTCCATGAATAATGAGAGACATCTCCCATCTCTTGTTAAAGTGTTCTTCTTTGAAGATTTTGTGGGAAATGAGAAATACTTTATTTAATGCACGAAGACACCAAATTAAAAGTGGAGCTTGTTGATCCTTATTGACATCCCTGTCATTATCTTTCATGTGTCTTATAAAACTGTGCAAACACTAGTGCTTGCATAATGCACAGACACCTGAAGTGTGGATAGTGTACGTGTACAGATGTTGTGTACATACCACCACCCCCCACCCCCACCCCCCCACCCCCCCACTGTCTACAAAATATATACCTGTAGAACCAGTAATATCACCAGAATATGTTAATTCCCCACTGATCACCTTCATAAGTCATTATGAAGTCAGTTCTACTTTCTGTGAGCTCTGGTGAGATATTGATACATACCGTATCACTGGATCTAAAAGAAATCCATTTTACCACCGTCCCATTCCAATTTAATATCCTTTACTCTCATGCGCTTTAAATCAGAGACGGGACACTTTTAATTTTGATAAAGTTGATTTTCCGTTATATTTATATGCATAGTAAATTATCATCCCTTGCAAATTATGATATACTGGCTGACACCCCCCCCCCCTTTACACTGCATGGTAGGACGAATCTGCCCCCCTTCTTTACACGTATGCTGTTGAAGTTTGGAATAGAGAACATCTGTTATGGTTTTTTTTGGTCCCTTTTTTATTTTCGTTTGATAGTCAAGAATTTTAGACGATCGCGAGGTATCCTCTGCTACGTTACCCCCCCCCCCCCCTTTCCCTTCAGAAAAAAAACCACGCTATGTGTCTGTCTGATGCTCTTAAGATTCTTATGTGCAACAAAAATGGAAGTTCAGTAAAATTTCTGGCAACTTTCTTGCATATTGTAAGGAAAAAATAATTTGATTTATAGTCAATATTAGCCCTATCTACATGTAGATTGAAAAAAATAATATATGTCTCTGATATAAAGCCTACCAAAAATACCGTGTAATTTCATTCCAAATATACCTAGCAAAATTTGTCATGTAATTGGATATGTAAGGTATTTTATATCTATTAGAAAATATTTTATTAAGATTAATTTTTCGAATTTGAATATGGCGTATTATACGCCAACAATTATTCCGGAAATATATTATCTATTGGTGACGTTTCACTCAAGTAAGTATAATCTCGCGAGAATACCGCTTGTTTTCATCTGCCCGTGTAGCACATTCTTCTAGAACACTGCATTGACAAACGTGTAGGTGACCCAGACGGTATCAGGACAACTCGCCCTCGAGACAACTCGCCCCTGTTATCGTCTGATAAATAGTTCGGCTAACCACATGATCTCGCACGGACAAAATGACGTCTTTGACTTCAACAGAAAGACACGTTTCTGTTCTTTGTGCAATGTCAGATTTTCATTATTATGATCTCGCTAGTTATTTTTAATGTAGAGTCCATAGTTAAGAAGTGAAAGTGAAATAATACATTTGACAAGACAAAATAGTTCCATAAATATGGAGGTTGCACTAACGTAATACAGCGTTTCGATACCTACCAATGTGTTTTAAACTCATAAATGTATGTTTTATTTATGAAAATGATGCAGATTTATTTTATTTTCAAAGACGCTCTGTTTTACAAAATTCTTGTAAATTAGACGATAACAGAGGTGTTGTGGCAATCTCTCACCAGAGGGCGTTACGCTACGCTCCACAAAGTGAAGCTTGCGTAGCGCGCCCTCTGGTGAGAGAATGGTGTTGTGGAGCGTCAATCTCTACCCAGAGTTATCGTTCCCGCTACGCTCGACTAATACCTCTGTCAACGTCTAAAAAGTTATATCAAAATGTACAAAAACTAACTTAGCATATCGAACTGTAATGATAATATCTGAGCAAATCAGAGACTTCTCTGAATTTTTTAAAATCAGAAGATGGTAAATATGAGACACCTGAGCGAATTAGAAGGTTTATATAAATATTCATTCATTCAATAATACTAGTATAATCATGGAATTCGTTGTTTTTGTGAACCTACTTTAAGATTTAAAGCATAAAACGTAAACTTATAAAATTATTATCCATGATGCTATAGGTATAGGTAAGTTTTGCCAAGAATCTTGACATTTAGACGTTGAGAGAGGTGTTGTAGCGCAGCGTAATGCGCCCTCTGGTGAGAGATTGGTGGAGCGTAGCGTAACGCCCTCTGGTGAGAGATTGCTTCGGGACAGGTAGCAGGGGACAGTTTCGCACTATAGGCCCGTTCATGAATTACCCCGTATTTGAAGTGATATTACATGTGTAAAAATGTATACAATAATTTTAGGATGCATGTCAAATGTAGCTGAGTGCTTAGTAAAAATGTTGATATACAACATGTAGGTGTCACCATGATTCCTAGCATATAGATGGGTGCAAATACGAAACTAAGACACATGGTCAGTTGCTGAAGAAATTCCGGTGAAAACATGCAGGGTCTAGCAAAAGGTCTGTAGCTGTGAGGGAAGGTGGATGGCCCCATATGAGAGGTAGATTTTTGAGAAGGGCAGGTAGGGTTCTTGATTGTGCACAGTGTCTAAATCCCCATGTTTGGTACTGTGATGGTGTGGGGGTGGTGCGGATTAGCCCAAATGAGGGAAAATCAAAGCAAAAAAGGGGAACCTGCTCAGAGCATGTTTTGTGCACCAGCAACAGTATTTATAGATTACATGTAATTTAGGGTCATAATTTATTAACTACACTAATATGAAATACAAGTATTGACATAAAAGGGAAATATGATTTTTCATTAGTCTGTCATAATCTGACTTTGGTGTATACCCCCTATCCACATGTTTCAAAACCAAAGAAACTGTCCCCTGCCACCACAACTCGCCCCTCTTCCGGACAACTCGCCCCTAAGAAAACTCGCCCTCAAGACAACTCGCCCCCTCTCTTAAGATAAGTCTCCCCTTCATATCATACATGTTTACAATTATCATTTTTGGTCTAAATCCAAGAGGTGTATTAGCAAAAATTAATAAATTTCTTATAGATAGTATATAGGCCTACATCACAGACAAAAAGACATGTTCACATAAACACCGAACTTCGTGTCTTTTTATGCAAGACGAAATATTTTACTGAAAATCCAGTGTTTGGGTTCAAATTCATCACCACTTTTATGTACATGTAAAATATATAATTTCAGCAGAAGCAAGTAAGCGTTTGGTAGGGAGAGTATTAGCTTGGTCTACGGCTGACGTAGTATAATTATCTACAAGTTTAGCTTTTGAAAAAAGCTTAGAGAGTCAGCCACTGGATTTTTATCCCTGTTGGAATCTATTTCAGCATTGGCAAACGTTATTATTATTTTTTTTGAAGAAATAATCTTTTCAGCTTTTATTTTAATAGTTGAAATAACCTGCGTTTCAAATGTGCATATGAACGTAAAGATAAAACTAATATTACTCAACGAAATAGTTTCAGGGGCCAAGCATTATATAGAGGGATCTTATTTACATTTATATGTGTAAAGGTGAAAAGAACTTGTGTGTTACAAATGGCGTCGTGGACAGGATTCACTTCGATTTAGTGTTCGTGTGACAGTGTGCAATACTCGACGAGTCATGGAGCAGCTCATCCAAGGCCTCGTTGACAAAGTTAAGGCCTTGGAAGCCAGGGAGACACAGGAACATCAGGCAAATCTGGATATGAAGAAGGAGTTGCACCAACTTCAGAAAAAATTAAAATCTTACGAGGAGAAGGAGTCTAGAGAGAAACCTGCACCAGTTGTGTATGTGAAAAATGAGAGGAAATTTAAAAAATTCAGTGGACGTCCTGAGAAAGATACAGATCCGGATGTCAACGACTGGATAACCGAAATGAGGGAACACGTAAGAGCAACAACATCCAAAGACGGTCATGCAGATTTTGTGATGGACCATTTGGCTGGTAGTGCTAAAACAGAAGTCCGTTTACTTCCTATAGAGCAACGGAAAACCGGCGAGGAAATCTTAAACATTTTAGAACAAATTTTCGTCACTAAAGATACTGTTTCACAATTACTACAGAAATTCTACCAACGGGATCAAAAAGACAGTGAAACGCTTGAAAATTACTCGCGTGTACTACTGCAGATGATGGAACGAATCAACAGACGAGTCGACAAGAAAATGCAAATTTTGGACATTAATATAACCGAACGTTTCATAGATGGAATCAAAGACAGAACAGTCGGTCAAGAACTTAGAAAGATCGTAGTTGAAAAAGGACCTATTCCATTTCAAGAATTTCGTTTGCGTATGTTGAAATGGGTAGATGACAACCCCCCGAAAGAGCGGAAAGTGTGTGCTTCAGCATCAGTGTCAACAGAACGCACAGACGCATGGAAGGAACTTTTGCAAAAACAACAACTTATGCTTGAAAAACAACAGGAACAAATTAACGCATTACAAAACACACTAGAGAAGGTGAACGAAAAAAAACCATATTCTAGCCCGAATGGACGAGGACGAGGCAAAGGGAACAACAAGGACATTGTTTGTTATACGTGTACTGGTAAAGGACACTTTGCTCGTGACTGTCCCAGTCGTCCCAATAAAAAGAGCAAACCGAAGAGTGACCCAAATGGAAATCCCCCACAGTAGCGAGCCGTCTAGTGGAGGGTCAGGACAAAGGCTCAACAGACAACATTAAAAATAAAATTCAAAATGCAGTCAGGGACTGTCCGGTGACATCAGTGGAAATAAATGGACATAGTGTTGACTGTTTATTGGATACAGGAGCAGAGGTGTCAACAGTCTCAGAACTATTTTATAATCAGTTTCTACAGAAAACTAGTATAATGGACACTACCAAGTTTTTACGACTTACTGCCGCGAATCAGGAGCAAATTCCGTATTTAGGATATATAGAAGTGACTCTAAAAATACAAGACAGTGTGTTCAGTAACGTGGGCATGTTAGTTGAAACTGTGACAAAAGACCCAAATGCTATTCAAGTGATATTAGGATGTAATGTATTAAAGAACATCAGAACTTCAGAACATTCTTGTTCGTTAATGGATAACCCAGTATGGAATAATGTCATGTCTGTCTTAACTTTAGCCGACAAGGAAAACTCTGTAAAAATTGGACTTGTTAAAGTTGCTGGTACAGAGTGTGTTAGAATTCCCGCTAATTCGATGAAAGTTGTCATGGGATCTACAAGACAAAACAAGCGGAACGAACCCTACACTGCAGTTGTACAGGCTGTCACTGCAGAAAATGGATCTCTGCCGAGAAACGTCATGGTGATAGACACTCTTGGTGTTGTTGACAATGGAAGAATTCCTGTTAGGATAATAAACATTGGGCATGAAGACGTTTGGATTCAACCAAAAAGTCGCATCGGTACGTTACACCTTGTTGATATTTTGAAATCCACAGAGGATGAATATGTTGTTGACATTGAGAAATCTGAAATCAACATCCGTAGAGTTTCAACGTCGCCTTATACAGATTCATTTGATGTTGAAAACATTTTATCTGACTTGGATGTGGGACATGAAACATTCACAACAGAACAAAAGGATAAACTACGTGAACTGTTTGTCAAACATCATGATGTTTTCGCCAAAACTGACGAAGACTTAGGATATACACAAACTGTCACTCATCCTATTACCTTGACAGACGATCAACCAGTAAAAATTCCTCATCGTAGGATACCACCAAATCAGATAGTGGAAGTGAAACAACACATAGAAAACTTACTAAATCAAGGAATAATCCGAAAGAGCATCAGTCCTTACGCATCGCCTGTGGTGATAGTTAGAAAAAAGGACAATAGTATCAGACTCTGTGTTGATTATAGAGCTCTCAATACGAAAACGATAAAGGATGCATACCCTTTACCGAGGATAGAAGAAGCATTAGATGTGTTGAATGGAGCCAAATACTTCAGCAGCATAGATCTAATACAAGGATATCATCAAGTGGCCGTCAAAACTGAGGATATTCCAAAGACCGCATTCCGAGTAGGAACTGGAGGACTGTTTGAGTATGTGAGAATGCCGTTCGGTTTGTGTAACAGTCCGGCAACGTTCCAAAGACTGATGGAAGCGTGTCTCGGTGATGAAAACTTTGATATTCTTGTACTGTATTTAGATGACATTTTGGTATTTTCACGGACTATAGAAGAACACATTCTTAGACTGGACAAAGTGTTTACCAAACTTAAGTTACATGGACTTAAAGTGAAAATGTCAAAGTGTCATTTCTTCCAGAAGGAGGTTAGGTTCTTAGGACATATTGTGTCCGAGAACGGTGTTGCAACCGACCCAGATAAAACAGCAGTAATCCGATCATGGCCCATTCCAGTCACCGAAAAACAACTACGTTCATTCCTTGGACTGGCTAGTTATTATCGTAAGTTTGTACAGGGATTTGCCAGTATCGCATCTCCTCTCCATTCTTTATTGTCTAAACCGAAAAACACCAAACTGAAATCCGAACAATTTCAAGCACTATGGACTGAAGAGTGTACTCGGGCATTCGAAACATTGAAAGAGAGACTTACGTCTGCACCAGTGTTGGGATTTCCTGATTTCACTCGAGAATTCATCTTGGAGACGGACGCTAGTCTTGAAGGTCTTGGAGCCGTTTTGTCGCAAGAGACACCAAATGGTAAAGTAGTGATTGCCTACGCATCAAGATCACTCAGAAAAGCAGAGAAAAACATGGAGAAATATAGTTCTATGAAACTGGAATTATTAGCACTCAAGTGGTCAGTTAGCGAAAAATTTCGGGACTACCTTCTTGGATCGAAATTTATTGTGTATACTGACAATAATCCGTTAAGTTATATCCACAAAGCCAAGCAGCGTGTCGACGCAACTACAATGCGCTGGATCGGAGAATTGGCTCAGTTCAACTTCTCGGTGAAATACCGTTCTGGAAGGGTCAATCGAAATGCGGATGCTCTGAGTCGACGACCTATTTCATCGGAGATAGAAAGTGTTGTGGATACACTAAACAGGATTACGCAGAGTACATCATTGGAGGTGTTAAAGGGAAACATGAACTATATTGGTGAAGAAGCAGCTAACGTTCAGTTGCGTTCCGTGTGTGCGACAGCTACATTACCTGAATTTATCCCAACAGACATTGCGGCACTTCAGGAACATGATCCGGTCTTAAGTAGAGTGCGTTATTGGATGGATCGAGACGATAAACCGTCAGTTTATGAATTGAAACAGGAGCACAAAAGTGTCAGGAAACTACTTAATCAAAGAGACAGACTATTTTTTGAGAACTCTGTGATATTCAGGAAAATTCAGGATGAAACAGGAGAACAGAATCAGCTTTTGCTTCCGGAAGTTCTAAAACAAAAAGTTCTACAGAGTGTTCACAATCATGCGGGACACCAAGGCATTGAAAAGACATATTCATTGCTAAAGAAAAGATGTTTCTGGCCAAGCATGCTACAAGATGTTCAAAAATGGTGCAAGTCCTGTGAGAGATGTTTGATAGGGAAGGCTCCCCTTCCTGCCATTAACCCCCCAGTCAGCAATCTTATGGCATACAAACCCTTAGAAATTCTCGCTATTGATTTCACAGTGTTGGAAAGGTCGTCAGATGGACGTGAAAACGTGTTAATTATGACGGACATATTTACCAAATTTACGCAAGCTGTAGCTTGCAAGGATCAAAAAGCAACAAATGTGGCAAAAATCCTTGTTAAAGACTGGTTTGTCAAGTTTGGCGTTCCAGCACGTATACATAGCGACCAGGGACGAAACTTTGAAAGTTCTGTTGTCCGAGAACTGTGTAATTTTTATCATATAGAAAAATCACGCACAACGCCTTATCACCCTGAAGGCAACGGCCAATGTGAGCGATTCAATCGCACCATGCATGATCGCTTAAAAACGTTACCACCTGAAAGAAAACAGAGATGGCCGGAGTATCTTCCAGAGTTGGTTTATATATACAACTCCACAGTGCACTCATCTACGGGATACTCTCCACATTTCTTGTTCTTTGGTCGAGAACCTGTCTTACCGGTGGACTTCCTCCTTGGAACCAGGAATTCGTCAAGTAGTGATGCTAACGTACCTGTATCCTTTGATGATTGGTTAGAGAGCCACAAAAAGAGGATGTGTGAAGTCTACGAGTGTTCATCCGCTAACTTGAGGAAATCGGCTGAACAAAGGAACAAACAGAGGAACAAAAAGTCTACAGATTCATTTATTCCGATAGGAACCCGAGTTCTAACGAAGAACAGAGTTCTTGGACGCAACAAGATACAAGACACGTGGTGTTCCACTCCGTATAAAGTTGTGAAATATCTTGGTGATAATGTGTATTCTATTCAACTCGCGGATGGATCTGGTCCAATAAAAAACGTCACTAGGAAGGAAATTTTAGACACCGGTGAAAAAGTGACCGCTAGTAGTGATGATTCCGAGACGGAGGATTCAGATAGTGATTACATTCCAGAACAAATACAAGAAGTGATCCAGGCTGAGGAGTCGTCGAGTCATCGCAAATCAGACGAAGAGTTCGTTGAACCAGAACAGCCGCGCCGGAGTAAACGAACAACGGCTGGAAAACATTCCAATCCGTTTAAATTACCGCAAAGTGTCGTGTCGTCAAACTCTTGTAATCAGATTTCGGTCCAGAATTCAAACTTTAAGGAACTTAGTGATGCTATTGTGAATCTTGGTGTTACATTAAGCGCAACCCTTAGTGATTCTTGGACTAAACAAAGTCAGAATAGAGACATAGTTTAGAGTGTCTTGTGCAGAAAGAAATATTGTATATATTTTTAAAATTTATTTTGATGTCAATGTTTACATATTTTTAGAGTTGAAGTAAATTTTCCCATTGCTGTGGTAAGCAATGATAAAAAGTTGGGAGATTTGTAAGGGGAGAACATATTTTATAAAAAAAAAAAAAAAAAAAAAGAAATAAGTTGTATCAGATGGGATTCGAATCGGGTGCCGAGAGGGGGTCGCGTGTGATGGACGATAGGCATTAACCTCTGCGCCATTGAGACTCTGCAACTACTTAGATATTTTTGGTATTCTGTGTGTCTGATTAGTATTGTAAAATTAATTATAATTGACTTTGAAGAGTATTATATTCTATTAATTTTGGGTAAAAGTATCTCTTGTTGAGTTAAAATAATTTCGTGTAATATTTTTCACACTTATGAAGACGGTCAGTGATTGGTCAGTATGTGTAATAATAGAACCTGCTATTGGCGGTATTTTTGCACGAGATACAGAACAACAAAGACGTGTCTGATGTTGTGTAAGTTTTTGGTGATATATTTGTCATTTTCAAGTACACAATAATTTGTCAGTGAATATTTTGAGTGCATAGATTCACTATATCGTGTGCAAGGTATTGTAAGAGATTCTTTGCTAAACAATGCTGTTAGGAAGCAGAATTCAATATTTAGCATTTGCTTTAATCAGACATATAGAATTGAGAACTAGTTTGTAGCTTAATGTTTTCTATTTATACTTAATGGGAGAATATAATTGAGTTTTACATACATGCACTTCGGTGACACAACGGTGTTTGAGTTATATGTGTGTTTCAGTATATTTACAGTGTTTATTTTATTAATAGGTCTAAATGTAGGTGATCAATGTATTACGTTGACCTTGACCTGTCGTGGTGGCCATTTTTTGGGCCGGATATTGTGTGCCTTGTTTAGGTTTGTGAACTTTGCGTATTTGCAATTGCTATTTGTTCATGTTGCTAATTATGCATGTTTATAATACATGTACTACATATGAATCCTTGCAAAGGAAATATGTTTGTATATATGATTGAGGTCAAGCAAATCTTGTACATTGGTTAAGTCACTAGAACAAATTATAATGTGTTTTTATTTATTTATATTTATAGGAGCACTGTCATTGATTCATTCATTGATTCATCATTGATTGATCACATTACACTACAACTGTGAATAAAAGGTGAAAAGAACTTGTGTATAAAAATCCAGATAAGACACCGCCTTGCCGTATTCCTTGTTCAACCGGAAACCAGTCTGATTGTTGGTAATTTACAATTACAGCACTTTTGGTATCGATGTGGCAGTCGTCTATCAATGTCCATAATTTTCCCTTGATAGCTATTTCGTTAACTTTACAAAGCAATCCTTTTCTCCATACTGTATCAAAGGCTTTTCGGCTGTCTAGGAAACATGAATATACACGTGATCCGTTTTCAATGTGATGTAAGATTGTTTCTTGAAGGTTAAATGCAGCTGTGATAGAACTTAAACCTTTATGAAAACCTTGTTGTTGAGGACTCGGGTATTTCTCTTTGAATGTTACATTCATAATCCTTGTGTAGATGATTTTTTCAAAAACTTTGAATATAGTAGACAATAATGAAATGGGTCGGTAGCTGTCAGGAGAAGTTTTTTGTTTGTTTCCACCCTTGAAAATTGGTACTATAAAACCTTGTTTCCATCCAGAGGGGATTTTACCTAGTTTTATTATGCTGTTGAATAATACACATAAATATTTTGATAATACACTTTTTCCATGAATCAAATGTTCCGATTGAATTTTGTCGGGCCCAGGGGCTTTTTTTGATTTTAATAGTGTTATAGAATCAACTATTTCCTTTTCTGTAACATATCCACCTGGAAGATCGGCAGAATTTTCAGTTTCTTGTATTTTGATACGATTGTATTGTCGAATGGTATTGTTGTAAAATTGATTGTCATACATTTCATTTTGTCCGGGCTCGTACACAGTTGAGAAGTATTCAGCAAAAACTGAGGCGACACTTTCAGGTGTATTTCCTACTCTTTCGGCAAACTGTATTTCTGGATATAACTTTGTTTGGCGTGGTTTTTGTCGACGAATTAATTTCCAAAACAATCGAATGTCGATTCCTGCAGCGTTGTCGATATCTTCGTACGTTTTTCGAATAAAGTCCTGGGAGGCGCTTTCTTGACATCTTCGGAAATGGCGTTTTGCATGTTTATACTCAGCATACGATATGTGCTGCATACCCCGAGGTCTTCCTTCTTTTACCCATTTGACTCTAAGTTCCATTTCGTTCTTATGAGCTTCATTTACTGAGGTATTCCAATAAGGTTTGGTATGAGGATTATATGAACACATGGGAATAGTTAGTTTGGCACTTTTTATCACAGCGTTAACAATTTCTGTTGAATATGTATTTATATCATTTACAGACGACATGTTGTTCTCATCGAGCAGTATATGGTTTAAGTCTTTTTTCAGCTGATTACAGTACTTGATCTTTGTATCTGTGCATATTCTGTGCCACGCAGGTCATTTAGATGTGTTTGGTAATAATGTGTGTGGGTTTTCCAAAACTTCAACCTTAACTATTATAGGTAAGTGGTCTGAGGTGCTAGATATTATACCTTCTTCTATAATTGCATAATCTAAAATACGATTTTGTAGGGATTCACTAACAAATATATAATCTAACATGGTTTTACAGGGTACAAATGTATAAACATCTTGACATTGGTTTTTCTTACTACTAGTAACATCACAATACATGTTGTTTTTCCTGACAAAATCTGTAAGTTCAGCTGATTTATAAATATTTGTTCTGTCAGCATCTTTTTGTAGTATGCTTCCATTCATGTCACCAGCAAAAATTACATGACCATGACTTGAGTAATTAGTGAATAATCCGTTAAGTATATTCAACACTTCTCTATATTGATCAACATTGTTTTCAGAAGGTAAATACACACCAAAAACATATAATGGAACATGATTTGGAGTTTTTAAACAGATACCAACAACTCTGTTGGAGTTAGTGTAAACTGAAGATGTGTAAAATTCTAAGGAATTTTTGTATAATATTGCTACACCTCCTTTACCTATTTCATCATTTTTGTCCGATTTTTCAAATTTTGCTGCACTTATATAATTCTTATCAATACAACCAAAGAATTTAGAACATGATTCGGGTAACTTGTGTTCTGAGATTACAGCAATATCACAGTCAGATAAACGTAAAAGATATGTCAAACATACACTAGAGGACATAATTCCTCTGACATTCCAATTCAAAATTGTAAGTAACATATATACATGTACTATAGTGATACACAACATTATGTATTGTCTAAGATTGTTCATTGTGAAGAGTATCTTTATAATCGTTTTGGCGACTTCGTTGTCTCTCATGTGCATTGATCCATGGACGGCATTTGACTCCGTGAGGCCAGAATGAACGCGCACATAATGTTTTACGATTTTCTTCGGGAACGTGGATTTTCGCAGACAAACAGTCCTGATTATATTTGGACTGGAATAAGGATAGATACGTCACACGGATATTACTGTCTCGTACATAGTTAATAATGCCATCCCGAGTAGTGTCACAGTCTATGCCCGTGAGGTAAAATTGAGCGTTTCTCCGTCTATGATGCGTTATTCCGAGAAATACGTCTCGTTTTTGATTTGGATCATGGGCTTGATTTAGACCAGATTGTTTTGCTACAAACGAGTCGGGCTTCCGGGAAATATGCACAGGGATGGGAATATTGTTTTTTGAGTGGCTACTGTCTGTCAGTGCTGGACAGGAAGTACTAGTATCACTTAATTTTACACTTGACTGATGTTTTGGTGCATTATGATTTTCATCAGTAACTTCTTTCTGTACTTTGCATTTATCTGGACATTCTTGTGTGTTTCGCGTGGAATTCTCTGTTGTACCGTTATTTGGTGCCGAGCCTTGTGAATGATCACTGGACCGCGAAGTGCTTTCACTGATCCGAGACTGACTATCTGGGGCCCTCGGTGGGGTAACGACAGCAGCATATGACTTTGACATCTTTATATCAGACAATTGTTTCTGTAGACTTTGACAAAGTTTGGACAATCTAGATAATTCATTGCTGATTTTTTGAGATTTGGCTTGTTCCTCAGTAAAGTCAAGACCTTCAACACACTTCAGACGTGCCTTAGTGGTTTTACGAAAAGTTTCACATGATGTGGCATGGACTTCTATGTCACTTTTCATTTTATCAACTTCCGCAATTAATGAAGAATTTTTAGATTTGAGATCTGTTATAGTTTTTTGCATGTTTTTAATAATTTTGTCTGTGCCTGATGCGCTGACTTCAAGTTCATGCATACGTTCTACAAGTGTTTGCGTTATGTAGTGTTGATCTATGGTAAATGCGCTTGATATTTCAGAAATATCTTGTTTTTTGTCAAAAACATCTGATAGATGCGAATTGTCACCATTACAGAACATATAAAGAGCAAAACAGTCCTTTGCGTATCTTACTGAGCTTGGGTTGGCTTTAGTGTTTCTACGCTGTATGAGGTTTCCCTTAGGACACCCTTCAATGGTTTTAGCCCTGCTACAAAGAAATGTCCTATATTCTATTATAAGCTGTTCGTTACTGGACGTTAACTGCAACAGTTTTTCAATATACATTTCCTTTGGAAGATTTTGTAGAACATTGTCAAACGACTCAAAAATCACATGTACAATTTGTCAGCACAGTATTGGGAAATGTCTCTTCAACCAAATTGTGCTCAGGTTGGTTTTCGCTCACTGGATTGTTTGTCAGAACATGGACTATTTCAGAGTTTTGTGGACTATATGTACATTGCATTGTATCTTCCTCCTTCAAAACACTATCTATAGTATTGCTAAGGTTACTTACAGAGTCTGTAGTGGAACACATATTCCGTAAATTCGTATAACTTTTCTCAGTCAATCCGTTACGTCCGCCATCATCGAACGCCATTTTTCAACTTAATTAGTAGATTATCATCCAGGGTCACCAAAAAGTATGGGGCAGGTGGGAGGATTTTATTTTTTAATTTTTATTTTCTGAGAAATATATTAATGACAAACGAGTTTTTGTCAACAGAAGTGCATACTTTAATGCCAGATATATCAATCTATGCTTATTTCACAGATGATTTTTGAGGGCAGGCGGGGGTGATAATCTATCAATTAAGTAATTAATTAAGTGGTAAAATTACTATTCTAGCATCATGAATGATCTTGCACATGTAAATGCAGGTAAAAGACAGTTTAATAAAATTGAATTAGATGTGTACTGTATGAAAATGTGAAAAATAAGATGAACTTTTCAATATTTGTTCAACACATTTTTTAGAACTTGAAGAGCAGAAGATGCATTCCATGACACTTATATGATATAGAAGACAAAGGAGAGCTCTTGAGAATGGGAAAAAAACCTGCGAGTTTTACAGTCAATGAACACACCTCACGACACAAGTCCATCCTGAGTCAGTAAACTGGTAGTCTATTCTTTTAGTTAAGATCAAGTTTTGGTGTCAGAAGACTAATGTAACTAAAACATTGCAAAATTAACAGGTTAGAACTCCTGCCTTATGTGAGCCTACTGAATAAGGATTCATTACTGAACAGTTGAAGGAAAATCACTATTATAATGATTTAAAAAAAAAGATGATTGTGTTGTTTGGATAACATTGTGATCCATGTTTGTTGAATAAACAACTTTGCAAAAATGAGTTTTTCTGTGTTAATATTATAAATTTACTAATTACTGGTATGTCAACATAGATTACAGTAACACTGAAACAAACTTCATTAAATTTTAAAGTTTCATGCAGTTTCTGCAATAGAAAATGACGCCTATTGATTTTCTGGTCCAGAGGTCACCAGGTGCAATACAATACTCTGTACAATTGATGTCTGACCAGTTTCTTCAGAACCCTTTGATTGATAGTGATATTTCATACAGGGGTTGGTCACTGGTAGTATATGACCCCCATTGATTTTCAGGTCAAAAGATTAAAAATGGCAAGGGCCTCCGTGGCCGAGTGGTTGGAGCATAGCGCTCAAAATCACACGGCCTCTGTTGGCGAGGGTTCGAATCCCGCTCGTGCCGGTAAGTGAGAAAGTTTATTTTCGGAAGGTCGGTGGTCTCTTCCCAGGTACATTGTATCTGGGTTCTCTCTTCCACCAATAAAAACTGGGCGCCACCAGATAACTGAAAAATTGTTGAGTGTGGCGGAAAAAAACATCAATAAATCAATCAATTAAAAATGGCTAGGTGCAATGTAGCTAGTACTCTATGCAATGGTGTCCCCCCAATATCTTGAGCCTGTTGTTCAGTTATGATATTTCATATGTTGGTTGGTTATGAATAGTAGATGACCCTAATGATTTCCAGGTCAAAGGTCAGCAAATACAAAGCAGTACAATGAACAATTTATTGGTATCTGCCCAATATCTTGAGAATACTTTTTTTTTTATATAGTTATTGATAATAGTTTACATGGCAATACAGTACATGTAATATAGCTGTTTATGGAAATGATTGCAAAATCTACTTGGTGTTTGGGGAGGGGGGGGGGGGGGTCCTACTGGATTACAGTTTATGTTTACATGGTTTTTTTAATCACTAATTTTTATTAATATGTTAAACTTCTCCATGTTTATTTTTGAAATATCAATTGCTCATATTGTTCATTTTGACTGAAAATGGTGTAGGTTTGTATTAAATGTATTTGTCATTAGTATGAATTTTTGGCAAAATGCCCAAATCTACAGTTTTCATACTACAATAGATCATTTGCACTACATTTTACCATTAATCTTTTTATATATATTAAGAGTCTTTAATATGGACATCCTTTGCTGACAGTTGATTATGCTGTATGTATTTTCCAAATTACCTACATTCATCAACGAAATCCAACAAAAAATAACTTTTTGGCAAAATGCCCAAATCTACAGTTTTCATGCTACAATAGATCAATTGCACTACGTTTCACCATTAATCTTTTTATATATTAAGAGTCTTTGATATGGACATCCTTTGCTGACAGTTGATTATGCTGTATGTATTTTCCAAATTATCTAAATTCATCAACGAAATCCAACAAATAATAACTTTTTGGCAAAATGCCCTCAAGTGTCTTGGACATCCTTTGCGGTATGTATTTTCCAAATTATCTAAATTCATTAACGAAATCCAACAAAAAATAACTTTTTGGCAAAATGCCCAAATCTACAGTTTTCATGCTACAATAGATCAATTGCACAACGTTTCACCATTAATCTTTTTTTATATATTTAAAAGAGTCTTTGATATGGACATCCTTTGTTGACAGTTGATTATGCTGTATGTATTTTCCAAATTATCTAAATTCATGTACTTCGTTACTAGCTTGAAAATACGGATGTATATTTAATTGCTGTTATAAAATTTAGAAATTCATTTCAAAATTAAGGATTATCTCCCTCGTGCATAGCTCTTATCCTTGGACGAATTTGGCTCCACTTTTTTGGCACGCTGTTTTTGGCTACATTTAGCTCTAAAACTTCATAGTTATTTCGGATTTCAAACATTTCGGTTGAGCATCACTGAAGAGACATTATTTGTCGAAATGCGCATCTGGTGCATCAAAATTGTTACCGTATAAGTTTTACATTATGACCCCTGGGTCGAGGCCTCTGCTGGTGGACTGTTAGTCCCCGAGGGTCTCTACAGCCCAGTAGCTTAGTACTTCGTTACTAGCTTGAAAATACGGATGTATATTTAATTGCTGTTATAAAATTTAGAAATTCATTTCAAAATTAAGGATTATCTCCCTCGTGCATAGCTCTTATCCTTGGACGAATTTGGCTCCACTTTTTTGGCACGCTGTTTTTGGCTACATTTAGCTCTAAAACTTCATAGTTATTTCGGATTTCAAACATTTCGGTTGAGCATCACTGAAGAGACATTATTTGTCGAAATGCGCATCTGGTGCATCAAAATTAGTACCGTATAAGTTTTACATCAATGAAATCCAACAAAAAATCACTTTTTGGCAAAGTGCCAAATTATAATACATTGGTACAGCGATCAATAACACACTCTTTACCATAGGTGGATATAGATATCATAAATAAGGAGGGAATTTTATGGGAAATCGAGATTTATGGAGAGAATTAGTTGTCTTTTTTAATTTTTTATATACCACAAGGACAAAACATGGGTAAAACGGGCTGAATTTTGCAGTTCAATTAGCCCCCATAGACTGCTGTCGGTTTCCATGGCAACGGATGGTAGAAATTTGGTGGTGGGGTTAAAATTATGTAAGATGGTGCAAGTAAAGTTAATACTGTGAAAATCAAAGAAATCTGTGACATTGAGTGGCCAGACCCTATCTGATTTCTTTGATTTTTACTTAGAATTGATCTTAAAAGGGCCTTTGTTATTCTGTATCTTGCAATCTTTATTTGTAGCGGAGTACTTTCTTTATCGTGGATAAATAGTGCTGTAGGCCGCTCTGATTTAGATGTATCTTGTCAGCTCCATACTGTCTTGGGTATTCAAGCCTGAATTTCACGAAGTCTTATTTAAAGTAACATTGAAGGGCTCTATTTATGACTTTTGCCTTCTTCTGGAACAGAGAATTAGATAGACCAGGACTCTTTGGTGACTCGCCTCTTGGAATGATGCTTCCTACCAACACAAAGTCATCCCTTAATTGATTAATGTTATATTACCTGTCTCTTAAAATTTTATTTCACCCCTATCTAGTAGACTAACACTCAATATTTTAACTCATAATTCTTTTTTCTTGATTCATATAAAAACAAAGTCATCCCTTAATTGATGTATCTTAAATTACCTATCACCCCTATAGTAGACCGACAAACAATATTGTCAAATACCCCCCCCAAAATCTCATAATTCAAACAAACCAAAACAGGTGCCGAGTTGACCAGACTTTGGTGCCGAATTCACTAGGTGCTGAGTCCGAATTCACTAGGTGCCGAGTTCACCAAGGGCACCTAGTTAATTCGGCACTTGAAAAAAAAGGTTAATTCGGCACTTGCTGAACTCGGCACCTAGTGAATTCGGACTCAGCACCTAGTGAATTCTCGTCGGAGATTTACGGAGACAGCCGAGTGTCTGGTTGAACGAGACTATTTATCTAGAACACTGCATTGACAAACGTGTAGGTGACCTAGACTAAGACTACGCGGATGCACATTCCCGCTGATTTCAAAACTTGGTATTGCCGTAAGGTTAGCAGCTGTGGAGTTAATACTTGGCTAACATTGACGTGAACAAGAAAATATAACACTTTACTTTTTATGTGAAATGGCACATCAAAGTAACCGTCAGGAAAAAGGAAAACTGTACCCCATTGCAAAGCTGACATCTCGGCTAAAAACGTAAGTTTTCAAGAGAGAGAGAGAGAGAGAGAGAGAGGTGTTTGCGTGTATACATGTGTGTGTGTAAACCGACTGACTGAGATCCAGTAAACTAGGAAAAGGACATTCACGGTTCACCTCTCCTTCGAGCATCTTCTCTAGCCAAGGGTTTTCGGTCCACTCTGCTGCCCATATTTATGGGGAGCGGATTGGACCGAAAACCATTGGCTAGCGAAGATGTCGTTCGAGGTGAAGAAAACATTTAATTTTCCCAACATTCAATTCAAATTAAGCTAAGAATCACAGGGTTTTGTCCAGCTCTTAGATGTCACTCCCCATTTCATATTTAAGGGGAATTTTTGAGAATTGCAATCTATCATGAGCTCGGAATTCAGAGGAGGGTCCGTGAAATTACCGGAAACACCGTAAACACCCGGTAATTCCCGAAAACACAAAAAAAGTACCGAAAACACCAATGTAATATGTCTTACGGTGTGACCGTGTTTGATGGCGAAGCAAACAATGTTGGCATTAGTATCTAGATCCATAACAGGACAAATAATATCCCGAAATATTAGCACCTAACGTGTGAGGACAGAGCTCAATCAAAGTATTCTAACTTTAGACATTTTTGATCTGCCTATTCATTGAACACAGGAAACTCTATGCAACTGATGTAAACAGTGCATTGTGACGTCATTTTTAGCGTTGGTGTTTAGCAAATACACAAACATAGGAGACCTGGTGCAAATCGCGTTAATTGTTATTTGATTAAGAAACTAAGATTTACATGTGTAACAGGAAGGGAGAAAATGCAACGGACCAGACCGGGATTCGAACCCGGGCCCCCTGAATCTCTAGTCAGGTGCTTTACTAACTGAGCTATCTGGCCACCGGCGATCGAACCCGGCTGACCACTACATTCCTCCCTCCTTAAATGTCTTCACACCTGAAGACATCAACCCAGGATCTTTATCCCCTGGCAGGTATTTTCACCTGTCAGTTCCATGGGCTGGTCTATGGCACCAAATGTAACAGGAAGGGAGAAAATGCAACGGACCAGACCAGGATTCGAACCCGGGCCCCCTGAATCTCTAGTCAGGTGCTTTACCAACTGAGCTATCTGGCCACCGGTGATCGAACCCGGCTGACCGCTACACATGCTTTTACGGATGTTATGTAACATCTCAGAATGACGTGAACTAGGGTAGACGAGATTCAAAATGGAGAAATACATGTCCACGCTCTAGTATTCGAATGGACGCCATTGGGACCAAAATTTTCAAGTTCCATTGGTATGGTTTAATTTTTCATTAGTTTTCTATATTTTCCTTTTAAACATGTATACGTGTTACCTATAGGGAGAGCTCCACTCTTACGGCCCTTTGGGCCGTAAGAGGGCTTCGCCCTCTATTATCAAAAAAACCCTCTAGGGTTTTTTAATGTGATATAAAAAATGCTTGATGTTACATGTATATTGAATTAAAACACGTCATTCCCAGTCAACAACTTTCGATCGGGATCGGAATACGAAATAAAATTTCTTATATCCGGTTGCAAAGTGCTTCAAGTAAATTGAATTATGTAGTAATTGCACGTTACACCTTAGAGAACTGTTCCTTTTAATAAAGAAAGTCACAAAATAGATACAAAATGAGTGTACCTTATTCATTACTGTTACCGAGCTTTCGTTGGTAAAAATCTCGAAATGGCGTGTTTCACTGCACTTGTTGACGGTAAGGTCCACATTTTCTACGTGAGTATTTTGATATTTGCTTATGAATTTTTTTAGCGCATACATGGTATGTCTCGACTAGGAATAATGGAAACTTTCTCACCTATGTATGTAAAGACATTCTATAGATTTCTATTTTTGAAAATGTAGTAGAACACTTTTATCAAATGACAATGTGTTTGAAAACGCTTAGAGCCCCGATATCAGAATTTTTCTTTTCCAAGACATCAATATGTCAAATTCATATTCCTTTTCAAATAGTATGTACCATATTTTGTACCAGTTATCCATTTTGAATCCCCTATTACAATGGGATTTAGTTGCACTGTTGTGTTTGAGTGGATGTCATGAGTGTGTGTCAAACAGAAGTAATTTAAATTTGCATCAGTCTCTCATAAATATGCTTCATGATTCCTTTTTCACATTCCAATGTATCTTTGAATATTATTAATTCTAACATATATACCAGACCTAAACATTGCTATATCAAATACAGATGGGCAGTCACTTTCCTCTAATAACCCTCAGCGTGGCCCTTGCTGACCGTGTCAGTTTTCTAGTTCATGCCTGTAAATACATATATCCAAAGTGTCATTCATATAGCCGTGTTTCGAGTTCCTCCGGAACACCCGGGAATTTTCGTATTTAGCCACGCCGGTCACGTGATATGAACAAAATGTTTCACAGAGGTACTTCCGATTAATTTTGTTTACACTGGTAACAAAATTGTCATTGACAAAATATAGATTTTGCGGCACAAGCTGTCGCAAATCAGATAAGGATAGCAAGGGATATACATTTACTTGGGAAGATGTCAAACTTTACCTTTTTCCAAACCCGGGAAAAGCGTTCACGCAGAGGAAACAATGGCGTCATTTGTGTAGAAAACCACGAGCAGCCAAAATTCAGTGCGATTATTACATTCCGTGAAAGCTGAACCAACAAAGAAACATCATTGTTCTAGCCAGTTTGCTTATATCAACTTTTAGGAAAACCAAGAGGTTTGTACTGACTCTTAAAAATATAATATAGACTGTGCAACATCTTGTCAATCTTAAGAATATGTACCCTCATCCACATCTGAGCAGTGTATGTATTTTACAACGCTGTGCATGCGACATTAAATAGATGATAAAGCATCATATATTAGAGAATTTCAATTACGAAGTTATGGTTCAGGCTCATAAAAATTATGAAGCAATTTCACAAGGGAGTGAGAAGGGGTGTGTGTGTGTGTGTGTGTATATATATATATATATATATATAATATCTGCCAATTAAATAAAATACGAGAACACCAGATAATCTGTCCCTTAGTACGGATCTATACTAGAATTTGCATAATCATTTATCCAAGCTCCATACTGATGGTTCGTTCACTGCAAATTTTTTAATTATATCAAAGAACTTTCATTTATCTTTGCTCCAACTTTTAATACCAATCAAGCACAGGCAATTGCATCGCTTGGGGTCGAATTTACTATTAAAGAGTACTCTTTAATAGTCAATTCGAACATAAGTGATGCATATTGCCTGTGCAATCAAGGTACTTTGCATGTACATCAGAAATGTACATTTCCACTCAAACCACTTGCATACAAGAATGGAACAGGCTTAGTGAGTGAGCTGAACATGAGCCAGGTTATATATTATGTATTTGCTCTCCTACCCCTTTGATTAAGTACTATGTAAGGAAATATGCTATTGGGTATATATTTAAAAAAAGAATAACAAAGAACAACAATTTTCATTCATATTTTATTCAACATATATATACACAGGTTGATAACAATGGCTGATCTGCATATAATAGTTATTGGCTGGTATGCAGTGAAAGGGAACTAAAAAGGAGTAAAAAGTTCATTTCAGCCAGGTGAGAATTAATTTTTTCTTTTGTGTGTGTTATATATCTTATTCTTTTCTTTTGCTGCTTCAAATCTTGTGTATTTTAAAATTTTCAGTCTAATATTTTGGCAATGTTATAGGTAGTGTGGCTGAAATAAACCAGTGTTCAGGAATGTCCAGTAATGGCATGACATCATGAGAGTTTGGCATAAGGACATTCACATGATTAATGATGTAATGATGAAACTGAAGACCTCGAGTGAAAGGAATGGGAAATTATCCAGTTCCCATATACCTGAAAAAAAGGAGGGATGCCACAATATTGATAATAGATTTTTGTCAATTTGAGAAGCAAAGATGTAAAAAAAATAATAATGCAGAAATTATAATTCATGTATTTGTTAAAAATACTGTTCACTGCACATACATGTATATTTTTTAACTTAATATTTGGAAATACATGAAGTAATTCATATTAAAACTGTGAATGTATGAGTTTTCATGACTTTTATCAATAAAGCTTACCATATTTATTGTACATATATCTAATTTCCCTTATACATTGTAGTCATATGGGAGCTTGCTTGCATTCAGAGTTCTGACATCAATCTGAAAAATATGCATATTTCATCACAAGAGTCATTTGAGCACTTAACATGTATCATGTATAAAGCCGAGTTAAACAACTTCAAAATCTACCCAACATGTTTTAAACCAACACAAAAGGTTCTTCCTAATTTCTTTTTTTTTTTTCCCTAGTTTCAATTTTGTTCACAAATATTTAAGTCAATTCACCTTTTTCAAACTTTTGACGCATATGATGGATTTCCTCTGTATTGCTATATCTATCAGGCCCAGCACAATCTCTATATTTAGCTATATAGTTTTATAGAGCTATTTCAGATAGCTTCATTAAGCTAGTTAGGTCACCTGAGTAAACTCAGGTGACCTATTGCAATTGGTTTTCGTGCGTCGTGCGTTAACAATTGAACATTTTTAACTTCTTCTTGATAACTACCAGTCCAATTCTTTTCAGATTCGATATGAAGCATCATTGGGACAAGGGGGACTTAAATTGTAAATTTCAGGACTCCAGCACCCCTGGGACCCTAGGGGCGGGGCCAAAATTGACCAATTTTCAAAAATCTTCTTAAGAACCATACACGTGTAAGAAAAACTAAATGCATGGTGATGTAGAGCAGGAAGGCCTCTACCAAAATTGTAAATTTTATGATCCCCGGGGTTGGGGTTCTGACCCCAGGGCGGGGCCAAACTTGTTATATAGTGTTTATGTGTAAAACACTTAAATAACATCTTCTTTAGTGCTATTGATACTGAATTGAAAGTAAATAGATATTTAGAAAGAACAGGTAGTCCTTTACCAAAATTGTAAATTTGATGATCCCAGGGGTAGGTGTTTCGGTATCGGGGTGGGGCCAAAATGGTCAGTTATCAAATGTGTGAACAATAGACATTTTTAACTTCTTCTTGATAACTATCATTCCAATTCTTTTCAAATCAGGTATGAAACATATATGGAACACGGGGGACATAAATTGTAAATTTCAGGATTCCTGCACCCCTGGGGCCTTAGGGGTGGGGCAAAAACTGCCCAAAATTGATCAGTTTTCAAAAATCTTCTTCTCTAGAACTGCACACGTGTAAGAAAAACTAAATGCATGGTGATGTAGAGCAGGAAGGCCTCTACCAAAATTGTAAATTTCATGATCCCCGGGGTAGGGGTTCTGACCCCAGGGTGGGGCCAAACTTGGTATATAGTGTTTATGTGTAAAACACTTAAAGAACATCTTTTGTGCTATTGATACTAAATTGAAAGTAAATAGATATTTAGGAAGAACAGGTAGTCCTTTACCAAAATTGTTAATTTGATGGTCCCAGGGGTAGGCGTTTTGGTATAGGGGTGGGGCCAAAATGGTCAGTTATCAAATGTGGAAACAATAGCCATTTTTAACTTCTTCTTGATAACTATCATTCCAATTCTTTTCAAATTTGGTATGAAACATATTTGGAACAAGGGGAACATAAATTGTAAATTTCAGGACTAGTGGGGCCTTAGGGGCGGGTTAAAAACTGTCCAAAATTGACCAATTTTCAAAAATATTCTCCTCTAGAACTGCACATGTGTAAGAAAAACTAAATGCACAGTGATGTAGGGCAGGAAGGCCTCTACCAAAATTGTAAAATTTCATGATCCCCGGGGTAGGGGTTCTGACCCCAGGGCGGGGCCAAACTTGTTATATAGTGTTTATGTGTATAACACTTGAATAACATCTTCTTTAGTGCTATTTATACTAAATTGAAACTAGTAAATGGATAGTGCAGGTAGTCTTTTACCAAAATTGTAAATTTGATGATCCCCAGAGTAAGGGTTCTGACCCCAGGGTAGGGCCAAAATTAGTATATAGTATTTATGTGTAAGTTTGCTGATACTGTATAAAATCTAAATGCATACTTGCAGATGTTTTAATGTTAATACACCTATTCTTTAAAGCCTTTCATCAGTGTATGCACTTTTGAGGGCAGTGAAGTTTTACTTAAGAACACATCTTGTTTTATACTGTTACTGAACATTAGAATTTAGCTTAGATATTCAGAACAGGAATTTTTTTCTAGATTTCATAGCCCATGGAAGTAGTGATACTTTTTCACTAGTATTCAGGTGACCGATAAGGCCTGTGGGCCTCTTGTTTCGATTAAATTTCTTAAGTGCAATGGCACATAACAATATACATGTACTTTGAACTAACCACAACACTATTCTAGTTATAGATCATATGCCATTTTAAGAATTTTCATGAAAAGAGAATTTCTTTTGTATTGATAACTGTCCACTACCTTGTGTGTGTCGAAGCTTTGATAAATATATGATGATTTTACAATGTGAAATCTGATTGCCAATATATCATTCTATTGATCCTCAACGATGAAAATTGGTAAAATGTTGCTTAACAACTTAATAATCCTAAACATTTGACAATTTAGAATCAAAATTCTTCCTAAGGTACATAGTTTAAGAAGCATTTTTTGTTTACAGTGTGTTGTTTCGAGTACAAGGATGAAATATTTTCACTTAGAAATTCAATTTTTATGCTTTAAAAATATATTTGATAGAAGATTTGAAATAGTTATATCAAGCTATTTCAATTAGCTTTAAAAAGCATATAGCTTGATTAAGCATATATATACATGGCTATAATTATACTAGAGATTGTGCTGGACCAGTCTATGAACACATAATTGAAATGGTGTTGCTGAAATGTTTACCTTAAAGGGACTGATTCACGATTTTCCTCCAAATTTTATTTTTCATTTTAAATAATCGAAAATCTACAGTCTAATAAGTTTAGAAGGTTTCACAAAAAAATTAAGTTATTCAGTATGACAGAAGCTCATTATAGAGAGTTTATTTTTTGTTTTGAAAACAAAGATTGAGGTGTGTTATTGTTTACGGGGTTTTCAAAATAAATGGATATTGGTCCAAGTTCATCATATATATCACATCTCAAGTATACTTTAGGTCAAATGTGTCATTTAAAAGTTGAAATTTGTGATTGTACAAAATGAAGAGGCTTTAAATTACAAAATTAACGGTTCACTGGTTTGTTTGTTTACATAAAAAGACTCGAGCCTTTGTTTATATAACACAAAATCAAAGCTAAATTATTGCTCTTATCCTTGCATTCATATGGTCCAAATGTTGGTTGTCAACATTAAATGAGCTATATTTTTAATTTTTGACACCAAAAATGAAAAACATTTCTTTCGAAAAACGTGAACCAGTCCCTTTAATCATGATCAGATATATATTTTGTTCAATGTTATAAATATGAGCAGTAATCACAAATACCTACTGATTGTGAAAAGTCAATAAAATGACTACAATAATCAATAGTCATACTAAAAATTCTTCCAATTACATGAGTATATCATTAGAAATCAAACTCCAAAGACTTAATGGTACGCGACACAAGTATTAGTTGATAAATAATTATTTTCAAATTAGATAGCATATTGACTATGTAAACCCAAGTAGATAATTTTATCCTCACCCACATATGGCTATACCATTGCACTTAGAAACCTAGTCTAATTCAATCTAAACTAGCTTTAAATAATAAAGCTATTTCAAATACCTATATTGCCTATAATGTTATAGCTAATATATTACTCTTCACTGTATATTGTCATTATTTATGTCTTATATCAATAATTATATATGTTACATGTTTATGTCCATTTTGGCCCTGATTTGGTAATGTAAATTCTATTTCACATAGGCTCTAGACTGTACTGGAACTAATGTCTGCTTTATGAAGCAGTGCACATTGTGTTTTGTTTAATCATATATAAAATGTCGTCATAATTTTCATTTTACCTGTTTGACAGGTTTCACTGAGTCTAATACGTTCTTTTCCTTTCCCCCTCCGGTTACTAGACAGCTGGGCCTTGTGTGAGTTACACGACAACATCGTCTTCTTCTGTTCTTGACGAAGTCTTTCGTTGTATTTCGTAGATTAATAGTAGCTTATCAAACGCTCATAAACAAATATTTTTATATATAGATTATGTCAGTCATGTATCAAATTAAATTGTCTTCCTGACATCGTCAGTGACAGCAATTCCTGCTCGTTATTTTTTGAAATCTTTAATCTGTTGTCTTACTGTTCATCGCAATTTTGCTCATTATAGTAGGGCTGAAACGATTCACCAAAATATTGATACTGTTCAATATAAACGCTCGATTCAATGTTCGATTCATTGCCCCGATTTTCGGTTCGATACGTTTAATACGAACGGGTTCAGTAAAATACATCAGTCTCGGCCTGTATATATCATTTCTAGCTGCATGAGGGACAAAATAGTGTTGAATAATGTTCAACTGTTGTTTGCCTTGAGGTTGACGAAAATAATAATGATAATAAACTAGTTATCAGTTTTAAACTACAGCGAACAGGCATCTCACCGTTTGACAGTTTTGCTTTTAAAATTATGATTTTGAATCTTGATAATTAATTTCTTCTTCAATGTTATTATTGGTTTCTTCTGTAAATTGTATTGTATTGAATCGTGACATAAGTATTGCAATATGTATCGTATCGTGAAGGGGGCGTATCGTTTCAGCCCTACATTATAGTAAATCACTAAGTGGTTTTCCAAAAAAACCAAAAAAAAAACCTACCTACCTACCCACACTGAAAAATCTGAGTCGCGTTACAGCAAACATACATTTTTTTAAGGACGGCCTAATCAGCCATTTTTCATTTTCTACAGATTGTAAAATCCAGATATAATTTAAACCACATTCTTGTAAAATTTTCTGAAAATTTCTAACCCATTTAAAATCAACATTGTCTGTTGTTGAGTTATATAAAAATTTGTACAAAATGCTAGACAACTTTGTGTCTTTACCATTCAACAATTTTAACCAAAATTTAATCATTCTAATTTTGACATGTATACACAATGGATCAGCAAAGCACGAAAGTTTGCAGCAATAAAGTTTTAACTATGCAGACTCAATATTTTCTTTGTTTAAAGTTCATATCAATTAAATAGCCGATGCGAGCGTTCAATGTTTTGTAATCAATGCATCACCCAAGCTTTAAAAAATGACATACCAAGGTGCGATATACCATACCCCCCCCCCCCCCCCCCCCCCCCCCCCCCCCGGTAATTATAAACATATCAATAATCAAAGCCAGTAATTTAATTGGTACTAAATGAAGAATTCAAACGTAACCCTCTAAAATTTCGCCGCATTTAGATGGGTAAGTACATCAGTCGTTTACTGCAAAAGGAAAGTTAAAACTCAAAAGTAATCGCATATTCCCAGACCCATGAAATACGTGCAACATGCAGAAATCTGACAAAATCAAGTGACAAAGGACGTGTACACAAAACATGTGCTAGTCTCAGTATCATAATATCATGGCAGTTTTAAAAATTGCACGATGATAAATTTTAATTGGCTGTTTCATAATGATTAGTTACAGGGTGTAAGATAATTTTAAAAAAAATAATTTTACGCTTTTAAATAGATAAACAACACGGCAAAAAATTAATTGCACATTGCATTGACTAAAACAAAATGAGTCAAAAACCTTTAGTGGTATGTAGTATGTGTCCATTCTCATAAAAATAATTAAAAAGTGCATATAATGCCTCGTTCACACGGATTCGCAGTGATCACGAAATGTTGAAATGTTTTACAGGACATTCGGTCTGGTAAACACAGAAACATTACCGGACCGAATCACATTTTACCAGACCGAAAAAAAGTAGTATTTTTATATTAAAACATGAAAGACTTTGAGCCTCCTGGTCATTGGATTTCCGTTTTAAAGGTTTACCGTGGACTGCATTACTGTTCCACTTTAATTGGAATATGTTGCCGTTTTTTATAAACAGAACTGGAAGTCGAAACGTAGCAGTGATTTTTTTCTACCCACTGGTACCGGTACCCATTCAATACGCAAGTTCCGAGTTACCCAAAAGTTATTTCCCTTTGTCGAACTCTTTCGCATTTTATGACGTAAGGTAGGTACACAATGTATACATTATATCGTAGACTGGCATTGTACATAACAATTACGTACGATTAATGTAATAAAAGCGTAACTTTTGTTTATATCAATCACTGGTATGCATATTCTTGTTAATCAAGCATAATTTGTTTGAATAAGATCATCAAATTGGCTATTGAATCATTATTTGTTTCCTCTTCTACATGAGTGACGGTTTTATCAAAGAAAGATGGCAATTAACAATATTGTTCGAGCCATTTGTTATCCAATACTCATAAACTCACTAAAGTTGCCTTTCCCCTGAGATAGGATGGTCTCAGAAACTCTGGATATCATCTTTTTAAGAAATAATACAACGATAATAATTAGCAAATGTACCCACTGTCATCATATTTTACGTCATAATTTACGGAAGAGTTCGACAAAGGGAAATAACTCTTGGGGAATTTGGAACTTCCGTATTGGGAAAAATAGCGTCCGAATCGAACAAATTGGGAATTTTCTACCAATGTATAGGCAAATGATTTCAACTAAAAGAAAAGAAAACAAAACAAGAAGTATTCATCTCTTTACAAACTTTTTTACGGTAATATTTGTTGTGAGATATTAAGGAATCTTGTAGCTCTACAAAACACACTGCCATGATCTGTACTTTCGATTTAATACCGGAAGTGAACATTTTAGTTAACTCGTACAACGTTTCAGACTAAGAAAATTACGAATTCAGCGGTCTATTTTTCGGCAAGTGAATAGGGAATTTTTGGGAAAAATCAACGGTTTTTGGCATTGGGAATGGTACCGTTTATCGGTACCAGTTATATAAGGGGGAAAAACGCTGCGTAGTTTCCGAAACCATTGCCGGAAAGTCACCGGACATTTGGACCGAAAATATAACGAAGTTTACCGGACCGAGAGTCAAATTACCGGACATGTCCGTCGGTCCGATGACATTTAGCTTTCACTGGATGCGCATTAAATTTTACTTCGCATTAAATTTGATGCGAAGTAAAATAATGCGCATTAAATTAATTTGCATTAAATAGCGTTCACACGGCGGTAATAGTTAATGCGAAGTAAACTAATGCGCATTAAATTCGTATGCATCTCTAAATTAAAGGGTGCGGGAAATGAATTAAAGGATTGACTATATTATTATTTTTATAGATATATTTTAATGAATATTGGGTAGATACAGAATTTATTGTTCAAAACACTAGGCCTATGTAACTGACCTCCACACAAGGAGTTTTGTCGTGTTTGTTTTTATGTGTTCCCAAGAAATAACTTGTTATTTCCTCTGACGACCAACATTCATTCTAGACAATATATTGCTTCTTCATGAGCCATGCAGTTTAAAAAACATCGGAACGTCGACTCTTTCACCATTCCATTGAATATTGTTGTTGTGACGTAATTTTTAATTACTAATACGTATTATAAGTCTACTATGACGTCATATGGAATAAAAAGCCTTTAAAAATGAGTGGCATATTTATTTTAAAAAATGTAAAAAAAAAAAAAAAAAAAAAATAATAATCATATTATCACTAATGTAAAACATTTTTTGTCTTATTTAAAAGCAATTCCTTCCGTATGTATTGCTCATTATGTCTATGTAAATTTAGCACAGATTTACGTCTGACATTATCTAATGACATGCTGTTTGTACATGTTTATTTTAGTGATTATTATCATTTTGATTAGTTTTTCGCACAAATCTAACAATATATATAGCATATGACCCAAATTTGCCATTACGCATGCATGTATATTTAATGCGAATTAGCTTCGCTTTGCGTTCACACGGAGCTAATGCGAAGTAAATTTAATTCGCATTAAATCGCGATGTAAATTTTAATTCGAAGTAAACTAATGCGCATTAAAATCTCCGTGTGAACGCGGTTCAGATTTAATTCGCATTAACTTACGTTTAATGCGAATCAAATTCTTCGTGTGAACGAGGCATTATATTTGGTTAAATACGAGTGTAAATTAAGGGGGTACTCTACATCGTCATAATGGCTGACTACCTTTTAAAACATGGATGAAAATATGAATATCAGCCATATTTGTCTATTCATTTAAAAAATCATCGCCTAGCTGAGTAGCTCAGTAGGTTAGCACATCGACTGCTGAACTGTAGATCGCAGGTTCGAGTCCAACAGGGGTTTTAAATTTTTTGCACATTGCTTTCTAGTAAAACTGCATTTTTTGACTAAATAAAGTAAATTTGAAAGTTTTCAATTTCAAAATAGTGTTGTACATATCCTCCAATTTTCATCCATATCAAATTTCTCTGGTGTAGCATACATCCTTCATAAGCATAATGCATTATTCCGATTGTAATTTTTTCTAGAATTATGGAAGCCCATTAATGTCATTGTAAGTCAGTATTTACGTTTTTCCTAAGTACGGAAACCCATTTCAGCCATATTTCTAAATTCATGTGAATATATATGAGATTCTGTAAACAATTACTTATGCCCCCTTTCAAAGAAGAAAAGGGGGGGGGGATTGCTTTGCACTTGTCGGTCGGCAGACCACATGTTCGCTCAATATCTTGGGAACCATTCACTTGATCGTTATGATATTTCAAATGTTGGTTGGTTATGAGTAGAAGAGGATCCCTATTGATTTTTAGGTCAAAAGGTGAAGAGTCAGTCCACTCTGGACATAGGTATATACTGTCCGTTCAATATCTTGAGGACCCTTTGCTTGACAGACATCAGACTTGGTACACTGGTACATCCTTAGGAGTAGATGACCCCAAATGATTCTAAGGTCACATGGTTAAAGGTCAATGGTCAAAATGGACATAGGAATATACTATCCACTCAATATCTCGAGAACCTTTTGCTTGACGGACATCAAACTTGGAACACTGGTACATCTTAAGAAGTAGATGTCCCCTATTGATTTTGAGGTCACATGGTTAAAGATCAAGGGTCAAACTGGTAGTGGTGTTCCAATCATCGATTATAATCGAAAATCAGTCGATTGTTGGCAAATTCTAAGCGCTCGATTATGAAAATATTATTACAATTAATCGGTTTTTAGATTTTTTTCTCAGCGACTGTAGTTTTTGAAGAATATTCCTGCCATGACCTATCTAGTAACCTAAAAATTTTGTTTATCGTAATGGCGGCGAACACGAAAGCGAAAGTATCCATACACTGGGAATAAAGCATGTTCGCTTGGTCAAATACTGAGATAGACGTGATTTGATTCAGGCATATAAACGAAAGACCATAATTGATCAAAGAGAATCTTGATACTAGCAAAGCCATGTGTAAATTACGCAGATAAAAACCGCTTTTAAGGGCCGTTGTTACTCTGCACGTGCGTGTATCGTGTTTTCAGTTGATGACAATAGATCTGTTTTATTTTTGTTTTTAATAAAATGAATTTCTTTCCTTATTTTGCTTTGCTGAACGTTAATTATATTTTAATTAAACGGATCATCATCAGTTAATGACATGTAACTTTGATAAACGGGGATATAACTGAAGCAAACGATATCCGGTTTTTTTGCGACTTTTATATACATGTAATTAAAAGAATAGCAAATACACACAGAAAATATTCACTCTCACTCTCAACTATAGAAACAGCAAATATAAACATAGAAAATATTCATTTACACTTTTTCAGCAGTTAAATTACTTTAATTATTATAGAATATCTTTGTGTCCGATTATAATCGATAATTAGTTAGTTACAGTAAACCAATCATCGATTATGAAATTCTCACCGATTCCCATCACTATACAAACTGGACATAGTAATATATTGTCTCCTATATTTCAAGAATCAGTAGCTTGATTACACCAAACTTAATTTGTACACTGGTACATCCTATGGAGTAGATGACTCCTATTTATTTTAGGTCACATGGTCAAAGGCCATTCAGTCCATTCTGGACCAAAAAAGATACTGTCCACTCAACATCGTG